>NC_134859.1:57042500-57225000 GCF_049852395.1 Peromyscus maniculatus bairdii | reverse complement strand
ATAGGCAACAATATTGTTGAGATTTCATGGGTGCAATGTCCCTGTTACATACAGAAGACATGATCTCAGATGTGCTGGAACTCATTTCTATCCCTGTCTCTGACATGGAACAGCACAGTTCTCCACAAAGAGCCCACCCTATAAAGATCTTCCTCAGCTAGAACACAGAGGGAGGACTGCTTCCTTCTCTCCCAGCCTTGAGGGTTGGTGCTGCCCCGCTATCAATCTCTGGCTTACATCAGGCTCTGTACCAGGGCTCCCTGTCTCATTCTGAGCTGCTATGGCCTGGGACTCACCTCCATCCATACTCATTCATCTTTTCAGTTAGGTTCTTTTCACAACCTACCCATTGGAGGCATGTCAGGAAAAATCAATACTTCTGGGCCGATAGGAAATGAAACACAACAACTGGATTGGGACCAGATATTGGGGTTGTAGAGTTGCTCAGAAGGCAAACAGTTGTAAGAAAACTATAATATATATGAAAAGCATGCAAGTAACCACAGGAACAGCAATAAAATCTGTAGATGTACTTCCTGGTAAGGCCCAGGCTGGCCAATCTGGAAAAGAGTTCAGTCTTGGGCTAGTATAAGGGAGGGCTGGGGAGAGGAGCCTGCACATAGAGTAACCAGTGCCTGGGCTCTTCCAGAGGAGTGGTACTCACAATTTACTACTACAGCGCCCTTCCATCCATCTCCACCGGACTCCCCAAGAGACAAGCACCTGGAACCACTGGGGACTGAAGATGACTTCTGGGGCCCTACAGGACCTGTGGCTACTGAGGTGGTTGACAGAGAGAGGAACCTGTACCGGTGAGTGAGCTCTGCCTGACAAAGGCTGACTTTCTCCAGCATACTTTCCACAGGTCATCCCCACAGATAGCACCCACCTAGTCTCTACTATGTCTCCTCCTCCCTTCAGCAACCCAGGAGGCAAGGACTGGAATAAGAAGTGTGAGCTACTGTGGAAATAGGGATTTTTATCATGAAATTTTCAAACATTTACAAAACAGAAGAGCACAAGAACTTCCCTGGCCAATCACTGAGCTCCAACAAACATTTTTCCAAGTTTGTTTCAACTACTCACATTCCCCCTTTGTCATCACTGTCACAGTATTGTGAGTCCAGGATATCAGGTGACTTCACACTCACACATTTCACTATGCCTCCCCTATAGATGAGACAGAACCTCATCTTCCATAAAAAGCACACCATTACCACATCAAAAGAGCTGACAGAAGTCCTTCATTCCATCTAAACAGTCTTGGCTCATTATCTGAACTGTGGTTTTTCTGCAGAATATTTTATTCATGGTATAAACAGCATCCCTCCCTTCATTATATTCGGTTTCTCCTGTCTCTTAGATTCCCTTAAATCCCCATAGTTTCTGCATTCTTGCTTCACTAACAGCCACTGTGTGCCAAAAACCCACTAGGAGCTGAGAATGTGAGTATGGATACACAGTCTTGTCCTCCAAGGGCCAATAGGAGTGACTCTATCCACACTTGCCTTCCATAACTTGTTACCCTCCTCCAACACTGTTATAGTTACTGTTCTCAGGTGGAGAAACTGTCACTTTTGACTTTCTCCTACAAAAACTGACACTTTTCTACCCACCGGGTACCAAACAGAAAGACTTGAGAAAAATCGCAAAAATTCTTGGTAAAGCCTTGTTTCCAGGCCAAGGATTTATCATAACTCTTATTATTGGGAAATATATACTTCAAGAACATAACTGCTATAAACTTAATATGTACCTCAGTGATAGTCTTTGGCTAGTGTGCAAGGTCCTACCTTGATTCTCAGAACTTAACACACACACACACACACACACACACACACACACACACACACACACATCCCTATTACATCACCCTCATCATCATCACAGGCATATCCAAATGCTCTATGTGTGTGTTACTTGTAGGTTTTCTTTTTTTTTTTTTTTGGTTTTTCGAGACAGGGTTTCTCTGCATAGTTTTGCGCCTTTCCTGGAGCTCACTTGGTAGCCCAGGCTGGCCTCGAACTCACAGAGATCCGCCTGGCTCTGCCTCCCAAGTGCTGGGATTAAAGGCGTGTGCCACCACTGCCCGGCGACTTGTAGGTTTTCTATAGATCACTTGGTACTCACAGGTCCATAGGATGGTGTTGTCCTTGTTACCCCTGTGTACAGATGAAAAAACAGATTTGAGGGTTAAATGACTTAATCAGGGATCCACAGACAGCAGAGGAACCAGAACTCAGAGACATCTGGATGAAGCCTGCTGTGTCCCCAGCCCTGCACTGGGTCTGCACCCAGCAGAGGAGCAGAGTTGGTGTTCACTGGTGTCTGCCTCTCCCTCTTCCAGAGTTCAGTTCCCTGTGCCTGGTTCCTACCACTGTCCCAACTCAGGACTCCACTTTGTGGTGACAAGGGCAGTGACCATCGAGATTGGATTCTGTTCCTGGAGCCAATACCTGGACAAGACTCCCTTGCAGCACAGTCACATGGTGGCTGGGCCTCTGTTTGACATCAAGGCTGAGCAGGGAGCTGTGACTGCTGTGTACCTTCCTCATTTTGTGGATCTCCAAGGTAACCAAGGGAAGCATAAAGAGTAGAGTGGAGGTAATGAGTGGAGTTGACATGTCACATAGCAGACTGTAGAATGATGAGGAGGAGGAAAGGATTCATGATTTATTTAATGAGTCAGAGTAGGTTGTGAAGGTGGGCACTGAGATGTTTTGTTATCTGTCTGATTTATCTTCTTTGAAGCACATGTCTCCCAGCTTTATGACTATACTTCTGTTTTTCCTAAAGGAGTCCCTAAGTGGAAAGTGATGTCCTCAGTAGCAATATTAGTTGCTGATTATTAAGTACTCTTTGCAGAGCATGTTCCTTCGGGGCCCAGCAGAAAGCTGAGAATAAATTGAGCAATTTGAAAAGATTGTTACAAAGCAAGAATAAGGAAATTAATAAGGAACATTTGATACCTTGTGTCTGCCAACACAGTAATCCATTAAACTACTTCAGACAGGAAGAAAATGATGTCACCAGATTCCATTTGAGAGCTGGAGCAACAGAAGAGGGGCTGCCTACGAAAAGAGGGGCTCATAAAGTGTCCCAACCTCAGAGATCTCCAAAGATTCCTTCAGAAGATTTTTTTCATTTTATTATTCTCTTATATAATATATCTCTTCTGACATCTCCCCTCTCTCCTCTCCTTCCGGTTGTCCCCCTAAATTCCCCTCTTGCACAGATCCACACTGCTCCTCTGTTTCCCTTGAGAAAAGAGCTGGCCTTTCAGTAATATCAACTGAACATGGCATAACAAAATGCAATAAGACTAGGCACAAACCTTCATATCAAGGGTAGATGAGGCAATCCAGTAGGAGGAAAAGGACTGTGAGAGCAAAAAAGGCAGACACCTAAAAGGCAGACAAGAGTCCCACAAGAACACCAAGTTAAACAACCACAGCATGTGACCAAAAAGAAGATATTTTAATAAATACAAAGTTATCTGTGAAAGATCTCATAAAGAAACCCATTACTACCTGTCTGTAATCCCAGCTCTCCTGAGGATGAGGCAGGAGAATTTAGAATTCAAGTGCAGCCTAGGCTACACAGCCAGACTCTACTTACAAAAGGGAAAGGCAACAACAAGGGAACCAGAAATTGTACAAGTGGTTAATGAGGTGAATTTCCTCTCCTGCTTCAAGGAGCACAGCAATAGGCCCACCATAGAGACCAGGGGAATCCAGCTCACAGCAGAGAAAGATGGTGTTTGCTCATGGTGATAAAGATGAGGAGTAGGTCAAGAGGGTAAACCCAAGATCTGAAGAAGTCATAAAAACTAAAGAAGAAATACAGACTGTTCTAGCTGATAGAAGAACCATACATAGAAAATGAACAAAACATCCATCAGATTAAAAATATTCACTTTAAATGTTAAGCCTCAAAGAAGAAAACAAATGAAGATGAAGAAAACAAGCAGGACTCAGCTGAAAAAAACTCACAAAACAAATAAAAACAACAGTCACATTCATAAACACATGAGACCCTGAGCTACAGACCCTGACACAGGAGCACTGCTCCCCGGGTGATGCCTCCCCAGTGTGTCTAATGAGGCCAGTCCAGCAGGTGCACATAGAGCTCCTGGTCTCCCCAACAACACGTGCCCAGTCACTACTCAAGCTTCTTCCCTGCAGGCCACCACCTTTCCTGTGTCTTACTCCCACTCTCAGATCAGAAAACTACAGAGTTGGAAAATTCAATATATATGATTCTGTTAAAGTTTATAGAAGGACAATATGTGTAGAAGGACAGTTACAGGGACAGGTGTTAGCACATACCTATGGTCCCAGAGTTCTACATGCTGGGCCTGAATATTGTGACTTCTACCTAGAAACACAGTGAATCCCTGTATCCAAAATCCCAAAAGGAGAAAAGAAATGCAAAAACATACCAAGTCATCTTAGATGCCTCAGGAAATTTCTGGTCTTAACAACAAAAGTCCAGCTCTCCACATTCCCCTCAAGTCCTGGGAAGGTCAATACTCTAGCAAGAAGGGAGGTTGGAGAGGTACAGCTTCTTCTGTGATTCTGTGAAAATTGGCACAGCACAAAGCATGGATAAGTGCTAGGATCTGGCCTAGAACTGTCACACAGAAGGCGTGTTAGTGCTGTGTGATTCCATGTGAAACTACTGGCTGGCATTTTGTTGATGGAAAATCCAAGCTGTACAACCTCAAGCAGGAGCAATTTCATTGTCTCATTTCCTGGTGATTATTGATTCCAAAGCAATCACCTGAGAGAAATAGAAATGTTCTCTGCTAATTGTTATACATTACAACACTGTTTGTCATGGTGCAAGTTGGAAGTAAACTCAGTGCTGAAGGGGCCGGCAACTGGTGGATTGTAGAGTGGCAATTTCATTACCAGGGATCATATCAAGCTGACAAGTGACATTCATCATCAGGATTCTACTGTTGTCAACTAGATACCCAAGCACATCACTTTAATTTATAACTTCCTATTGCATGTCTCCAAAGTTTCAGTTTCATCTCATAATTCAAAATACAACCAAATTTCAAAGTTTCCCATGGTCCTTAATACTTCTAGCAGTTTAAAACTCCATAAAGTCCACCTCTCAACATAGACTCAAGGCAGTGTCTTAACTATGAATCCCTATAAAATTAAAAACAAGTTACTTACTCTCAACATATAATGGAACAGAATAAACATTACCATTCCAAAATGGAAGAATCAGGGCATACCAAGGAATGATCAGACCACAGCAAGACAAAACTCCACCAGCATAAACATAAAATCCTGCAGCTTCATGTCCAGCTATGGAGCTCATGATGTCATTCACTAGACTCCAAAGGTAACTTCTCTCATTAGGCCATCTCTCTACTCATTGCCTACAACTTTATTTAGCAGGTAAAAATGTGTTTCAGGCTTCTCTGTTATGCAGAATCTCCATTCCAACTTAGTCTGTACTTTCAAAGGTTCACAGAATGACCTCTCAGATCTCCTTGCAGGATCTTTGATTCAGACATATTGCCTGGCTCTAGCTATTATCTGAAATTGTGCAGCATGACTCAGTGACCCCTCAATATAGTATATTTCAAGCCTGAAAACCTACAGGGATGATACTGACAAGTTCTTCTACCAGCTTGCAATGTGGCCACCCACACTACAGTTGTATTATGGGGAAACACTTTCTTGTATTTACATCTAGGGAACAGGGAACACCATCACTTCAGGCTTTCTGTCTATAAATGAATGTGGATCTTCACAAGATGAGTCTATGAAGAATGAGATTTTCCCTCAGGACCCGTTTCCTGTTGTCACCTACACTGTAGCCTTCCCCTCAGTGATGCTGCTCTCTCACAGCCACAGCTGATGGTGTAGAGTCACTCTGGATGTTTTCTGTCCTGAAACTTCCCCATCCAAATTAGTCCCTTAAATTCATCTTAACTCACATTCAGGGCATTGACACAATAAATCTAAATTCTTAGCCAAACTGTCACATGAATGGATCCTTTCACAGTTCCCAATGGAAACCTTGCTACTCTCTGCAACCTCACAGATTGGCCTCCACTGTCTCTCTCAGCATTCTTGTCTTCCTGCTTCCACCCGAATGTCCCCTTAAGCTCTGCTCTCAGCATGGAAGTGCTTTCCAGGTCCTAAGTACAAAACTCTTCACATTCCAGCCATAAAACAGTCCCAAAGACCTAAGAACCACATGATCAGGCTCTCTACAGCATCAATCCAACTCCTTGTATCCATTTCCTGTCAAGGTTGATTTACTTATAGCTCAAACAAAATACCTGCCAAAGACACTTAAGAGAGAAAGGGTTTATTTTCCTCACAGTCAAAGAAACAGTTAATCATGACATGGAAGTCTGAGAACATGGAGTTTTCATCAGCTGATAAACTTGAGTCAACAGAGGAAGCAGAGAACAGTGAATACTTGTGCTTGTGTGACCTTCTTCATTTTGCACAGTCCTGGGTCCTAGTCCATAGAATAGTACCACACACAGTGGATAGGTCTTCCTATCCAATTAACCCAATCAAGATAATCTCTTACTATCATGTCCTGAGGCCTGTATCTATGATGATTCTAGATTTTTATCAATTTCACCTATAATATTAACCATTCCAGTGATCTATCCAGCTTTTCTTCAGTTGACAAAGGTACCCTTGGGTCTCTTTCATAGCAGCAAAACTCCATCCTGCAACTAAGAATTTTGAGAATACCATCAATCCCATGACACTGAGGCTGGTGATAACAGCACCTCAGAGTCTTCTAGGTGTCAAGTTTCTGATAGTAACCTCTGAGACTGTATTTTTAATAGCAGCCATGGACAAGATAATAAAAAAAAAAACCTCCACTTCACTGTGATTGCTCACCCAGCAGCTAGCCCGGGGCAAAGCCAAGGTTGATCCAATGAGGGTCAGTCTGCATGAGTCACCACTGGCAACAGCTCACACTCACCCTCACTGGCATGGTGAATTGATGATGAGAAAACAGTTGATAGTTCTGCTGTTTTGTCACTGGAATTTAGTTATTAGAATTTAAATTTTGGTCATAGTTTTTCTCATAAACATCAAAACATAAATACAAACTAAATAGAAATCATAACCAAAGCAGTTTATAGGAGTAAGATTTTATTGGGGCTTAGATTCAGAGGGTGAATTCATGACCAAATATGGCAGGGAGCTTGGCAGAAAGCAGGTAGACTTAGTACTAGAGAAGTAGCTGAGAGCTTTTTACATCCTGATCCATAAGTAGGAGAGAGAGAAAAAAATGATAAAAGCATGAGCTTTTGAAAACCTCAAAGCCCACCAGTGACACAGCTCCCCCAACAAGGCCATACCTCCTAATGCTTCCCAAACAGTTCCACCAAATATAGGGGCCCATTCTTATTCAAATAACCACATCATTCTAAGTCATAGGGTGCTATTTTCCCAGACAAGCATGGACCAATGGAAATACTAACTCTATATCTCTTGAATCTTTTCCTTCACAGAGGGACAGGTGAACATTTCCTTGTTCCGTGTGGCCCATTTTCAAGAACATGGGATGGTCCTAGAAACGCCATCCAGGGTGGAGCAGCGTTTTGCAGTGCTGGAAAACCCAAGCTTCTCCCCAATTGGAGTTCTAATGAGAATGATTTCTGCTGTCAGGCACTTCATCCCCATCACTGCCACCACATTGATCTACTATCACCTCAATCTCAAGGAAGTGACATTTCACCTTTACCTGGTCCCTAATGACTGTACCATTCGTAAGGTGATGCTGAGGATCACAAAAGTGGGGGCAGGGTGGGCTGAGAGAAAACTTGAGATGCAAATAGTAAACCCCTTGGAGAGATGCTCAACTCAGGGTTGGGAGGCAGTTCTATAAGGAAATCCCTGGTGTGTGTACATAATTCTGCTCTCTTCTTGGACACCTCACACCACAGTCCCTGAACTACCTTTGATGCCCATTTACTAATTTCTGAACAGCCTTCCATAGTCTCTTTCCACCCATCAGAAGGATGGGAATTCTCCATGCACAATCTGTAGCCTTCTCTCCCTTCTTCTGTGGCAGTGACCCTGTTTGCACAATGAACATGAAAGGGGCCAATAAGTCAACAGATATCTATGTTACAAACCACTGCTGTGGGGTGGTCTGTATGTCAAATCTGTTGCTCTGATTGGTCAATAAATAAAACACTGATTGGCCAGTGGCTAGGCAGGAAGTATAGGTGGGACTAACAGAGAGGAGAAAAGAAAGAACAGGAAGGCAGAAGGAGACACTGCCAGCCGCTGCCATGACAAGCACCATGTGAAGACTCTGGTAAGCAACAAGCCATATGGCAAGGTATAGATTTATGGAAATGGATTAATTTAAGCTATAAAAACAGTTAGCAAGAAGCCTGCCATGGCCATACAGTTTGTAAGCAATATAAGTCTCTGTGTTTACTTGGTTGGGTCTGAGCGGCTGTGGGACTGGCGGGTGACAGAGATTTGTCCTAACTGTGGGCAAGGCAGGAAAACTCTAGCTACAGACCACAAGGTATTAAAATGGCTTAAAGGTGTCAGCACCCTTATCCCAACAATTGTACTGATATACTATCTCACCTTATTCAGACCAGATGTCGTGGCCCAGAAATCTAGGTAAATCACTGTCTACAATGTTCCCTAGGCCATTAATGATGAAGAAGAGATGTCCAAATTTATTCGAATAAACAAGCCACCCCCAGTAGACTCTCTGTACATTGGCTCCCGCTACATTGTGTCTGGTTCCAAGAAACTGGAAATCATCCCAAAGGTGAGCATCCAAGTATTTGTTACTCTTCAAGTTCAGGTGACAGGCTTGGAGAAACCTATGGGGAAGGTTACAAGGCTTTGCAGCAAACTGAGATTGGATAGAAAGCAATTATGATTGGGATGAGCAAGAATACATCACAGTTAGGTGGAAAGCAATTTAAGGGACCACACAGGAATGTAGATTGAGCCTGGGGAATTGAGGAATTAGATTCAATATGGCACAGGGGAGAGTCCAGCTAAATATAGAGAGAGCAATACCTGGCTTAGGCTGTGTGAGCAGGACTTTCAGGATGAACTCTCACTCATCCATAGATGTTAAGGATTTGAATTTGAAATGTCTCTTATAAACACCTATGTTTAAATACTTGGAACCCAGCTAGTGGTAGTATTTTGAGAGTTTGTAGAAACAAATATGTGAGCCCTGGCTATCAAAAGCATGTCATTAGTGTCATGTCTTGAGGCTTATAGCCATGCCCTGATACTTATCCTAGACTGCTGATTTGCTGGTCCTCTGGGACATAATGAGCCCTGACACCAAGAATGAAGCCCCAGCTTCCATGCATTTCCCACCATGGTACTAAACAATAATACAAACCCTTACTTGAGTTGCCTCCTGTCAGGTTTTTGTCATAGTGATGAGAAAAGAACAGCATGATGGGGTCCCATCTGGGTCCTTAACCTTCTGAGTAAAGATGTGTGTTCAAAGTCTGTGGGTTACCTCATGCAAAAGATAGCCAGTGTCTAATATGGTATGCAAGATCAAGAAAGTATGGGGGTGGGGACAGCCCTCCTTCATAGGATGTGTAGTTCACTCTTACACAGTAATTCTTTCTCTCTTCAGGAACTAGAACTGTGCTACCGGAGCCCCGGGGAATCCCAGCTCTTCTCTGAGATCTACGTTGGCCACATGGGTTCAGGGATTAAGCTGCAAATCAGAGACAAGAAGCATATGAATCTCATATGGGAAGCCCTGCTGAAACCAGGTAAAATTAATTTAAGCCCAGAGACCCCAAACATAGAAGAAAGGCAATGAGTGGGGGAGGTGTGTTGTCATTGTTTCTTGTAACACAAAATAGTTAGATTAGTTTTGTGATCTCTGCTCGATCCATAACAGGTGTTCTGACCACAGTTTAATCTCTAATGCTGTGTTAGTTAGCTTTCCCAACAGTGACAAGATACAAGAGATAAACAACTTAAGAATAAAGGTTTGTTTTGATTCATAGTCTTATGTGGTGGTATTGTGTTCCCCAAAATATTGTGTACCTTAATAAACTTATCTGGGGTCAGAGAACAGAAAAGCCACTAGCTAGGCAGTGATAGCACACGCCTTTAATCCTAGCATTCCAGAGGCAGAAATCCATCTGGGATCTCTGTGAGTTCAAGGCCACATTGGAAACAGCCAGGCATGGTGACTCACGCCTTTAATCCCAGAAAGCGAGCCTTTAATCCTAGGGAGTGATGGTAGAAAGCAGAAAGGTATATAAAGCGTGAGGACCAGAAACTAGAAGCATTTGGCTGGTTAAGCATTTGGCTGGTTAAGCATTTGGCTGGTTAAGCATTTGGCTGGTTAAGCATTCAGGCTTTTAAGCAGCAGTTCAGCTGAGAGCCATTGGCATGAGGACACAGAAGCTTCCAGTCTGAGGAAACAGGACCAGCTAAGGAATTGGAAAGGTGAGATAACTGTGGCTTGTTCTGTCTCTCTGATCTACCAGCATTGACCCCTATAACTCGCCTCAGGTTTGATTTTATTAATAAGAACTTTGAAGATTCATGCTACAGTCTTAGAATCAAGTTTCAGTCCGTAGTGAGATGCCTCCATCTCTTTGACCCTGAGGTGAAACAGGATATCATGTAATTGGAGCTTGTGAAAGAAAAGAATTTTTACCTACTAGCTCCAAAGCAGAGTCGGGGGAAGGAGAGGGAGAGAGATGAGAAGAGGAGGATGCTAGGAGAAGAGGAGCAGGAGAAGAGAAGAGGAGGAGGAAGAGGTGGAGAAAAGGATAGGAAGAGGAAAAGAGGAAGGAAGAGGAGAAGGGAAGAAATTCATGCCAGTTATTCTCTTCCAGGACATGGCCCCAATGACCTACTTCCTCCAGCTATACATTCTTATATAGTTTCCACTACCATTCTTACTACTCACACAATTATGAATTCATTAGTATATGATTTCATAAAATCACAGTCCTCATGATCAGTCACCTCTGATTGCTGCTGCGGGACTAATCCTTCAACACATAATAATTTTCCAGGAAACACATCTTATGCTACCCACAACATACCCTAAGACCCATTTTCTCAGTCCTGTATCCTGATTTCTGCCTCTGCTTGAAGTGACAGATTTTGAGAAGCACAAAGCAGCTGGCTCCAGTTCACATAATAACTCAGCTTTAAAATGAAGGGATTTTGCCAATATGCGATATTCAATCTTAAATTTATCCATAATTTGAATAACAAATTTTATTTTTTAACAGATTTTAGATGCATATAATCCATTCTAGTCACTCTACCCTACAAAAAACCTTATCTCTCTTCTACTCCTACCAGCCCCTCTTCTTTTCTCCAAAGCTCTTCTCCACATTTATAAAGTTTTTGTGTCTCACACAAACTGAAACCATCTGTGCATCCATGGGTTTTACACTATTCAGTAGAGTTTAATGAGCTCACCAGCAGGCATACAGACAGAGTGTATACATCCCTTGACCCCATCATCTATTATCTGTCAATAGTTTAGTAGTAAGTGGTACTATCCCTGGGAGCTGCTTCCCCATGTCTAGCTGGCTGATGGGCAGGCTCTACTTGTGTGGGTCCAGAGGTGGTAGGTGCAGGTGCTATATGTTCATGATGGCCATGGTCGTGTCATGCTTAGAAGACAGCACTTCCCAGCCTTTTTCATATCCTCTGTTGCTACATTCTGTTGTTGTTTGTTTTTGCTCTTTTGGGTGGCCTGTCACACAGCTCCCAAGTAAATCACACACTGAGGCCTATTCTTAATTATAAATGTCTGGCCTTAGCATGGCTTGTTTCTTTCTTTCTTTCTTTTTCTTTTTCTTTTTTTTCTTTTTTTTTTTTTTTTTTTGGTTTTTAGAGACAGGGTTTCTCTATGTAGCTTTGCGCCTTTCCTGGAACTCACTTGGTAGCCCAGGCTGGCCTCGAACTCACAGAGATCCGCCTGGCTCTGCCTCCCAAGTGCTGGGATTAAAGGCATGCGCCACCACCGCCCGGCCTGCCTGGCTTGTTTCTTGCCAGCTTTCTTTAACTTTAATCATGCCAGTTACCTTTTGCCTCTGGGCTTTTCCTTTTATATTCCTGTATACCTTCTTTTTTTTTTTTATTACTCCATGGCTTGCTATGTAGCTGATTGTGTGGTCCCTGAAGTCCTCCTCCTTCTCTGGCTACTTTTTTTGTAGCTCTTTCCTCCCAGTTTTCTCCTTCTACTTATCCTCTCTGCCTGCCAGATTCACATATCCTTTCTCCTGCCTTGCTATTGGCCATTTAGTTCTTCATTAGACCATCAGGTGTTTTAGACAGGCAAAATCACATAGCTTCACAGAGTTAAACAAAAATAACATAAACAAAAGTAACATACCTTAAAATAATATTCTGCAACAACATTCTTTCCACTTCCTCTTCTACAATTTTCCTTGAGCCTTAAGCAGGTGGTATAAATATCTACTTATAAAAATGACTACTCAGCTATCCCTTATTCTACAGTTAAGCTGGGATGTTTTGTATCAATTAACCTAATCTATCTTTTACAAATCTTCCCTGGGACATTTCTGCTAGATACTTCTAGATCCTTGACATTTACAATATTAGGTATCACACCATCACATGATCTCACAGGATCATTCAAAGAATTCGAAGTGTAAGTTTGTAACCATTCTGAAGCAGAGTGGTTTAGGGAACTAGCCGTTTCTTTCTTGTTTTATCACTGTGAGAGCCCTACTCACTCATTCACCAAGCTTTTCCAGCCCCATTACACAGACCATGAGTTTCCAGCTCAAGTGTCACTCAATCTTCCAACGTCATAGGGGGTGTCTTTGGCTGGAACCTCCTTCCAGCCCATAGCACAGCAATCTGGAAGCTCCTGGGACAAAGTGGCCTCCAGCTGAAAGTTTAAATTCACTGCTCAGGCGCCATGCTCTTCTTAAGGGTGAAGAAAAGACTCAGTCCTCTTGGAAGCAAATTGCCCATACAGCTCTCTGGTCCTTGAGAACCCTAGAGAGCAACCTAGAGATCCTGCTTCTGGAGTCTTAATTTTGGGCATGGCACTGCTCCCAGGAGGTCCTTGGAATTAAGGGCAATGTCTTCTCCAGCACAAGCATACAGCTGAATTCCTGTGAACGGAACTGCCAGACAAGAGAATCTATTACTACAGGATCCCTCATCACTCACTTTCCCAAGTGGCCAAAGGCATCATCAGGGATTTGCTGAGCACCTCTCATGTCAGGTCCCGTGCCCAGGTCTTCCCTTGCATCTCACTTGCACTTAAATCTCACAGTCCTGAGAGACAGAGACAGAGAGACAGAGACAGAGAGACAGAGACCACTATTGTCCCCACCTGGGGACATGAAGAGCAAGGCTTAGAGAAGTGAAGTCTCATACTTTAAGAACTGAATTGAGCCTTTAATGTCACCTCTGTCTTCCTCTCTCTGGCATCAAGGCAACAAGGACAGTCATAGGTTCTAGGTGCCAAGGGCCTGACCTTGAGCAACACTGCTTTTCAGTGCTGGGAATGCCCTCTTTGAAATCTGAGCTAAACTCAAAGAAAAACATTCCTTCTACTGCCAGATTGCAGTAAACTTGCAGAATCCGGGGCCTTAAAATATGGCCCAGGCTTAAAGTGCATCAATTGACTTAATCAGTCCCATCATTTCTCGTTCAAAATAGAAAGGGAGTAAGACAAATAGGAAGGACTTTGGGCATCTTATAGAAACATACAAATGTAATACCATCCATGGAATGCAGTAACCTTAAAAACAAAAGTATAAAGTATGAAGCTATGAGGAATAAAGAGTTGCTGTAACTAAACAGCTCTTTAGATTAGAGGATCCTGGCAGGCAGGGTGATGGGAAAATAAGTTCTTTATTAGCTATTATCAGCATCAGAGAAAAGACCAATTGAAGAGAAAGGTACTTTTCATTAATTCTAGCTTCCAACAGGGTGTCCCACCTGAGAACTTGAATAACTTAATATCCAACAACAGCTTTATAGTAAATGTTCAATCCACATGGCATGCTTTGCGACATCTCAAGAGGAAAGGAGGGAAAATTTGAGTCAAGGACATGATGGTTGATATTGTAGACTTGTGGGTCTCTGTCACACCTGTACAGCTCTGCTGACACAGTGACAAAGACAGAACAGACAGGGGAACAACAAATGGCCATGCTCTGCTCCAACTGTGCTCATGCTGTGTTTATGGACACTACTTTTTGTTTTATTTTGATGTTTTCCTGTGGTTACAATGCCATGCTATGGGCTATGATATATATATATATATATATATATATATATATATATATATATATATATATATATATATATATATCATCAAATTTTGGACCTTATTTTTCTCTTACTGTCCTCCTCTTTGCCCCTCCCTCTCTTCCTGGCCTCTTTCTCTCTCTAGATAGCCTCCCTCCTTTTGGGACATATGTGTCTCTCTTTTCTTGTGTTCTCTCTCTCTTTTCATATTTTCCTTTTTTTCATGGTCAGTCATCTTACACTAAACACCAATACTCATTTTCATATAATTTTCCTGACATGAAATATTCTTCTCCTGTTTTTTTATCACTCATAACCGCCATTCTCAGCTTATAAAATCAAGTGGCCAACTGAGGTTGGCAAACATTGGCCAAATATAGCCAGGTACCTTTGTAAGTGTGTGTGTGCCTATGTGTGCCTGTGTGTGTGTGTGTGTGTGTGTGTGTGTGTGTGTGTGTGTGTGTGTGTTTCAATAGAGTTTGTTAACCCCGTTCACAAAAATTTTAAATTAAACTCATTAGGAGTCTTAGAGATGGGAATTTTCTAAGGAAAGCCAAACTTAAGAAACAAAATTTCTTCTTTTTCTCATATTTTAGAATAACTTTTTTTTCTTATGGCCCCATCCTTCTCCTTCTCAAATTCATAATCTCCTTTTTTAATTACTATTGTTTTACACAAACACATATACTTATGTATGTATATTCAAATAAATATTTAAATGCAACTTCTGAGTCCATGTAGTGTTGCTTGTATGTATACGATTATAGAGCTTCTTGAGACCATCAGATGATAAATAACCATTAGGGAAATATCCCTGGGAAAGACTAATGCTCCTTCTCAGCAGTCATTAAGTGACCATAACTTTCATCTAGAGATGGCTCCCTATGAGATACTCCCATCCACAATGACATATCAGCAGGTATGGTCATTGTTCATGTCTTCTTTAAGCAGCCATATTGTTAAGATTTTATGGGTGCAGCTTTCTGCCATATCTTTAGACACAATCTTACAGCAGCCTAGGTGTCTGACTCTCACAATCTTCTTCCTCTTCTGCAATATTCTCTGAGCATTAGGTGTAAGGGTTGTGTTGTCAATGTATCAGTTGGAGCTATTTATCTTACCAGTCAATTATTTCCTGCATTTTAACCAGTTTTGACTTTATGTAATGGTCTCCATCTGCTTCAAAAGAAGATGCTTGATGATGAATAAGACCTACACTCATCTCTGGGTATAAGCACAAGTACTTAAAATGCAGTGAGAGGTTAGACTGGTTTAGTACAGTGACAACAGTAACATCTCCTCTACGACCCATGACCTCACTAGCCATGGGTGATTGGCTAGGTCTACAGCACAAGGCATTATTTCCTTCCTGTTGAATGACCTTGAGTCCCATTATGCAGCTTTTGGTTACCACCAAGATATAAGTGCCACCATTGCACCTTTAGGGATATCTTGCCATGGTGATAATTGTGGTTCATAGGTGTCACAACTGGTTAGGTGTCTTAGTTAGGGTTGTTATTGCTGTGATGAAACACCATGACCAAAGAAATCTGGGTGTGGGGGGCTATTCAGCTTATACTTCCACATCACAATTCATTATGAAAGGAAGTCAGGACAGGACTCAAGCAGGGAAAGACCTTGGAGACAGGAGCTGACACAAAAGCCATGAGGAGTGCTACTTACTGGCTTACTTGTTAGGGTTTGCTCAGCTTCCTTTCTTATAGAACCCAGGACCACAAGCCCAGGGATGGCACCACATGTAATATACTGGGCCCTCCTCTGTCAATTACTAATGAAGAAAATGTCCCACATGCTTGCCCACAACACATCTTATAGAGGCATTTTCTCAAGTGACTCTCCCTCCTCTCTGATGACCCTAGCTTTTGTTGAATTAGCATAAAACTTCCAGTATGGTAGGACTATTGGTTGCTTTCCACCATTGGCAATTAATATAGCATCCTCCAGAACTATGAAAGCTAATCCTCAAGGAGAAAGGTTTCTGGATCAGATATACCATGAATCCTCCAAGTCCTGTGTCCAAAGTGTGAATTCTTTTCAGAAATAAGGACTTACCTTTAACTTCTAAGAGGCAACCAAGAGCAACAGGAATAGGAGACCCTGCACTCCCTTGACTAACAACTCAATGGAAAGTTTCTCATGCCTGTTAATAAAGTTATGTTAGATAGCATACGGCTCTTAGAGGAGTCAACATCATTGCAAATGGAATATCTTCATTAATGTGTGTGTACATATGTGTCTATATATGTGTGTATATACATGCACTTAAGAATATTAGATGTAACTTTAAGTAATATAAAACAATGTGATTACCTAAATAGTATTTTTAGTGTTGTTTATCCCTCTTTCTTCTACTTCTATATTGTCCTCTATAAAAGCCCTCCCACCTCATTTTTCCTATTCCCTCTTCTTAGAACCTGTATCATTCTATTCCCCTTTCTAGAGTTCCTCCTCAGATAATGGTCCTTTTTCTTTTCCCTTGTTTCTGCAGTGACTTCAGGTTATATAACATCTGAAGATTTGTAGGTAGGAATCAAATGAGAGAGAACATAAGTGTGTCTTCCTAGGTCTGGGTAATCCAGCTTTATGTATTTTCTAGTTATACACATTTACCTGTAAAATTCATGATTTCATTTTTTACATCTAAATAGTATTCCATTTTGTATATGTACCACATTTTCACTATCCATTCATCAGCTGAAGCATTTGCATTGTTTCCATTTCCTAGCTATTGTGAACGACCATGACTATGACCATGGTTGAGCAAGTTTCTATGGAGTAGAATGTTGAGTTCTTTGAGCATATGCTGAAGAGTGCTACTGCTGGATCAGATGGTAGATCAGTTTTTAGCTCATTTTTACAATTTCCAGACTGACTTCCAGAGCATATGGACCAGTTTGCAATCCCACCAACAGTGAATGAGGGCTCTGTTTTCTTCGCATCCTCCCCAGTGTTTGTTGTCTGTTATTTTCTTAATCTTAGCCATTCTGACTGGGGTGAAATGAAATTACAAAGTTGTTTTATTTTGCATGTTCCTAATTGCTAAGGATGATGAACACTTTGAAAGATATTCCTTGTGCATTTTTATTTCTTCTTCTGAAAATTCTCTTCAAACACATAGCTCATTTTTAATTGGACTATTTGGTTTTCTTTTACTCATTTTTTGGATTCTTTATATATTCTGTATATTAATCCCCTGTCAGATGTGTAGATTGTAAAGATTTCCTCCCACTCTGTGAACTTCCTCTTCACTTATCTTAACCACTGAGTCATCTCTCCAGCCTGATTCCTTCACTCTTCATTAGTATTATAGTTAACTAAAATATTGAGGTTTGTGAAGTTTAAGTTCTAATTTTTTATCAATACAGACATTCCTATATATTCAGGAATATTGATAAGTCAAACATTTCTTCCAGCTCCTTTTATCACATGTACATAGCTTTTTAGATTGATGAGGTCCCATATCAGTTGTTGGACTTAATTGCTTGGCAGATGGAATCCTATTAAGAATGTCCTTTCTCACACTTATATCCTGTAGAGTACTGCTGCCTATGTTTTTTCTAGCAGTTTCAGTGTCCAGATTTCACAGGTATTGAGCCATTTGGATTTGGGTTTTATGCAGGGTGACATAGAGGAGTCTAGTTTCATTCTTCAAAATGTATGCATCCAGTTTCTTTCAGGGCCACTTGTTGAAGACTTGTCATTTATACAGTGTACATTTTTGGCATCTTTGTTAATTATCAGATGGCTATCGTTAGGTATATACATGTTGTGATTGTCTAGTTTTTCCACTGGTTTATATACCTGTTTTGTGCTGGTATCAAACTCTTTAATCACTATAGTGCTGTAATGAGTCTTGAAGTATGGAATGGTAATCCCTCCCACATTGTTTTGCTCAGGATTGCTCTGACTAACAGGGGTCTTTTGTGGCTCCATCTGAATTTTTGGATTTTTTCTCTATTTCTGTGAATAATGTTGTGGTAAAGTGGGTATGGTGGAACACATCTGTTATCCAAGTTTTCAGGAGGCAGAAACAGGCAGATCTCTGATAGCTCAATGCTAACCTCATCTGCATAGTGAGTTTCTGGAAGGGAGAGCTGTATAGAAAAACTCTATCTAAAAAAAAATGTTATGGTGGGTGCCAAGGCTGAAGAACTTTCTCTGTGGTTAAGAGAAATTACTGCTTTTGCAGAGGACCTAGGTTTAGTTCCCAGCATCCATGCAGTGGCTTATAACTATCTGTAACTCCAGTTCCATGTCCTCTTTTGACCCCCACAGGCAACCAGGCATATATGTGGTACACATACATACATTTAGGCAAAATATTCATACACATAAAATAAAATAAATAAAATGGTTCATAAAAGGGAAAAATAATTTTTGACTAATGTTGTGGGCCTTTTAACTGAGATTGCATTGAATCTATAAATTACTTTTAGTAAAATTGTCATTTTCACAATATTCTGCCAATCTACAAGCATGGAAGTTCTTTCCATTTTCTTTTATTTATTTATTTATTTATTTATTTATTTATTTTTTTTTTTTAAATTACACTCATGATATTAATCACATTTGTGGTATTCATAGATTACATTTGCAGTATTCATTCAAATATATATATATATATATATATATATATATATATATATATATATATAATTTTAAATGTTGAATGTCATTTCTTGAAGGGGGTAAGAGGTCTTAAATACAGGCTTACAGGATAATGGGAGGACCCCGGAGGGCAGAAGTTCGCTACTGATGTTTTACAATCTTGCATCTAAGCTGTTAACGCCCATTATTCAGGATACACAGACATGGAACTTCTCTTAAGCATTCAAGAGGGTGGAACCTGGCAGGGAATTAGCACTGGGAAGCTATCAAGGTCAAGGTCTGCAAGCAAGGCAATAGTTATCCAAAACGGGGGCCAGAACTCTGCAGGGCCCCCTTTTATTAAAAAATGAGCTTCTGACTTGGGTTGCATGGGATGTCAGCAGGTCACCTTACCCATAATGGAGATGCCTGCCCAGGCTACACAGGTGCTCTGTCTTAGGTTGGTGAGTGCCCCCCAGGCATTACCCATCACTGAATACTCATTATCATACCAGCTCAATCATGTGTGAGCTGCATGGTTAATTGCTGCCAAAGATCTCAAAGTGGCACTGGGCTTGCAATCTGTATGTTCGATACAGAAAAGACCAACAGAGGTCCTATCTCACCCATAGCCAGTAGGCTAAAGGCAGCTGAGCCATTCCCTTCCTTATCAAGCCATACTGTACATTGGAGTCCTTGTAAGATAGTATCCCAAAAGCAACTGGAACTTGAGTTTATACATTTATAATTTTCAAAGCCAATCGAGATGTATATAACTACTGAATTAAATTTATCATGCCCAATATAATGAAAGATTAACTAACTGTGGTAGCTACTTTTGTTGCCAGGGTCTCCACTGTGCTAGCTGTAGTAAGCAATTATGAAATGGTAATCTCAGAAACAGTACCAGTGGTGTGTGCCATTGTTATACCAGCAACAGCGGCAGCAGCACTGTCAAATTCTCTTCTGGATTGTGTGGACATCCACTGCATGGATACAACTCCAGGAACACGAACTGCCAAGGCCCGTTTTTCTTGATCCCAGCATGACTTTGGCTGGCAGTTCTTCTGGAGAATCCAATCTCATGGCTACAGTTCCTAGGCTTACATTAATGCTTGCCAAAGCTGGCCATATTGGGCTCTCAATCTCCATTGGCATCAGAAAGGTAGATTTTTTCATGATGACCCATTAGGTCTCTGTCATGTTTGGGCTTCAGAGCAGCCACAGGGCACGTTCAGTGCTCAGGAATCCAAAGAGGAACCTCATTGTCCTGAGGGAAGACATAAACCAAACTCCAGGGCCACACCAAAACTAGATTGGGTCTCTTCCACGTGGTAGTAGAAAGATCCTTCCATCGCTCCAGAGGGTGATTTGCAACAGGAGCCCTCCAGGTGCTAATCTGCATTGGATCCTCCAGCAGAATCCACCGATAAACTCCAGCAGAATCCACCGATAAAAAAATTTAAAATATATAAAACATGGGAAAGAATAGAATGTGGAGAGGAATGATGAGTCCCTAGTTCTCCCTTTTTTTAATTTGAGTAAAATGTTTGTTTGTGCCGGGCGGTGGTGGCGCACGCTTTTAATCCCAGCACTCGGGAGGCAGAGGCAGGCGGATCTCTGTGAGTTCGAGGCCAGCCTGGGCTACCAAGTGAGATCTAGGAAAGGCGCAAAGCTACACAGAGAAACCCTGTCTCGAAAAACCAAAAAAAAAAAAAAAAAAAAAGAAAAAAATGTTTGTTTGTTTGTTTAATATTTCAAATTTTTCTATTTTTATTCATTTTTATTGTTTAAAATTAATTAATTAATTAATTTTTCTATTATCATCTTGATAGAGTATGTATTCTTATCTTAATAGTGAGATGTTTCATTGAGGCTTGCTCAGTAATTGAGTAAAACTGAAATTTATTATAAGCGACAATCATCCTAGGGACACCATGCTATATATATATATATATATATATAGCCTCCATGGTTCTGTGGATTGTAGTCTGATTGTTCATTATTTTATATCTAGAATCCACTTATGAGTGAGTACATACCATGACTGTCTTTCTGGATTTGGGTTACCTCACTCAGGATGATTTTTTCTAGTTCCATCCATTTGCCTGCAAATTTCATGCTTTCATTGTTTTTCTCTGCTGAGTAGTACTCCACTGTGTATATGTACCACATTTTTTTCATCCATTCTTCAGTTGACGGGCATCTAGGTTGTTTCCAGGTTCTGGCTATTACAAATAGTGCTGCTATGAACATAGCTGAGCAGGTAACTTTATGGTATGAATCAGCATTCCTTGGGTATATGCCCAAGAGTAGGATGGCTGGGTCTTGAGGTAGTTCGATTCCTAATTTTCTGAGAAACCACCATACTGATTTCCACAGTGTTTGTACAAGCTTACATTCCCACAAACAGTGGAGGAGTGTTCCCTTTGCTCCATATACTCTCCAACATCAACTGTCATTGGTGTTTTTGATCGTAGCCATTCTGACAGGTGTAAGGTGGTATCACAGAGTCTTTTTGATTTGCATTTCTCTGATGATTAAGGATGGTGAGCATTTCTTTAAATGTCTTTCGGCCATTTGTGATTTTTGTTTTGTAAATTCTCTGTTTAGTTCTTTAGCCCATTTTTAATTGGACTGTTTAGTATTTTGATGTCTAGTTTCTTGAGTTCTTTATATACTGTGGAGATCAATCCTTTGTCAGATGTGGGGTTGGTGAAGATCTTTTCCCATTCTGTTGGCTGTCTTTTTGTCTTATTGACTGTGTCTTTTGCCCTGCAAAAGCTTCTCAATTTTGAGAGGTCCCATTTATCAGTTGTTGTGCTCAGGGTCTGCACTGTTGGTGTTATATTTAGGAAATGGTCTCCGGTGCCAATGTGTTCAAGAGTGCTTCCTACTTTCTTTTCTATTAAGTTTAGTGTAAGTGGATTTATGTTCAGGTCTTTGATCCACTTGGACTTCAGTTTTGTGCATAGTGACAGATATGGATCTATTTGTAATCTTTTACATATTGACATCCAGTTATGCCAGCACCATTTGTTGAAGATACTTTCTTTTTTCCATTGTATAGTTTTGGCTCCTTTGTCAAAAACCAGGTGTTCATATGTGCATGAATTAATGTCAGGGTCTTCAATTCGATTCCATTGGTCCGTATGTTAGTTTTTATACCAGTACCAACCTGTTTTTATTACTATAGCTCTATAGTAGAGTTTGAGGTCAGGGATGGTGATGCCTCCAAAGGTTGCTTTATCGTATAGGATGCTTTTAGCTATCCTTGGTCTTTTGTTTTTCCATATGAAGTTGAGTATTTTTCTTTCCAAGTCTGTGAAGAATTGTGTTGGGATTTTGATGGGGATTGTATTGAATCTGTAGATTGCTTTTGGTAAGATTGCCATTTTTACTATGTTAATCCTACCTATCCATGAGCATGGGAGATCCTTCCATTTTCTGATATCTTCTTCAATTTCTTTCTTTAGAGATTTAAAGTTCTTATCAAAAATATCCTTCACTTGTTTAGTTAGTGTTATCCCAAGGTATTTTATATTATCTGTGGCTATTGTAAAGGGTGATGTTTCTCTGACTTCTTTCTCAGCCCTTTTATCATTTGTGTATAGGAGGGCTACTGATTTTTTTGAGTTGATCTTGTATCCTGCCACTTTACTGAAGGAGTTTATCAGCTGTAGGAGTTCCCTGGTAGAGTTTTTTGGGTCACTTATGTATACTATCATATCGTCTGCAAATAGTGAGAGTTTGACTTCTTCCTTGCCAATTTGTATCCCTTTGATCTTCTTTTGTTGTCTTATTGCTCTAGCTACAACTTCTAGTACTATATTGAATGAATATGGGGAGAGTGGACAGCCTTGTCTTGTTCCTGAATTTAATGGTATTGCTTTGAGTTTCTCTCAAAGTTTGCTGTTGGCTTGCTATACATTGCCTTTATTATGTTTAGAAATGTTCCTTGTATTCCTGATCTTTCTAAGACCTTTATCATGAAGGGGTGTTGTATTTTGTCAAAGGCTTTTTCAGCATCTAAGGAAATGATCATGCGTTTTTTTTCTTTCAGTTTGTTTATATGGTGTATTACATTGACAGATTTTTGTATGTTGAACCATCCTTGCATCCCTGGGATGAATTCTACTTGGTTGTGATGGATAATTGTTTTGATGTATTCTTGGATTTGGCTTGCCAATATTTTGTTTTGAGTATTTTTGCATCAATGTTCATGAGGGAGATTGGTCTGTAGTTCTCTTTCTTTGTTGCATCTTTGTGTGGTTTGGGTATCAGGGTAATTGTAGCCTCATAAAAAGAGTTTGGTAGTGTTCCTTCTGTTTCTATTGTGTGGAACACTTTGAAGAGTATTGGTATTAGTTCTTCTTTGAAAGTCTGGCAGAATTCTGCACTGAAACCATCTGGTCCTGGGCTTTTTTTGGTTGGGAGACTTTTGATGACTGTTTCTATTTCTGTAGGGGTTATTGGTCTATTTAAATGGTTTATCTGGTCTTGATTTAATTTTGGTATGTGGTATTTATCCAGAAAATTGTCCATTCTTCCTGGTTTTCCATTTTTGTGGAGTACAGGTTTTTGAAGTATGATCTGATGATTCTCTGGATTTCCTCGTTGTCTGTTGTTATGTCTCCCTTTTCATTTCTGATTTTTGTTAATTTGGGGGCTCTCTCTTTGCCTTTTAGTTAATTTGGCTAGGGGTTTGTCTATCTTGTTGGTTTTCTCAAAGAACCAACTCTTTGTTTCATTGATTTTTTTGTATGGTTTTCTTGTTTTCTATTTCGTTGATTTCAGCCCTCAATTTGATTATTATTGGCATCTATTTGTCCTGGGTGAATTTGTTTCTTTTTGTTCTAGAGCTTTCAGTTGTGCTGTTAATTCATTGGTATGGGATTGCTCCATCTTCTTTATGTGTGCATTTAGAGCTATGAATTTTCCTCTTAGCACTGCTTTCATAGTGTCCCATAAGATTGGGTATGGTGTACTTTCATTTTCATTGAATTCTAGGAAATCTTTAATTTCTTTCTTTATTTCTTCCTTGACCCATTGATGTTTCAGGTGGGCATTATTCAGTTTCCATGAGTTTGTAGGTTTTCTATAATTTTTGTTGTTGTTGAGGTCTAACTTTAAGGCATGGTGGTCTGATAAGATACAGGAGGTTATTCCAAATTTTTTGTGTCTGTTGAGATTTGTTTTGTGGCCAAGCATGTGGTCAATTTTTGAGAAGGTTCCATGGGGTGCTGAGAAGAAGGTATATTCTTTTGTGTTAGGATGGAATGTTCTGTAGATATCTATTAAGTCCATTTGAGTCATAACATCTGTTAGGTCCTTTATTTCTTTGCTAAGTTTCAGTCTGGTAGATCTGTCTTTTGGTGAGAGTGGTGTGTTAAAATCTCCCACTACTAATGTCTGGGTTTTGATGTGTGTTTGAAACTTTAGTAGTGTTTCTTTAATGAATGTGGGTGATTTTGTATTTGGAGCATAAATGTTTAGAATCGAGACTTCATCTTGGTGGATTTTTCCTGTGATAAATATGTAATGTCCATCCTGATCTCTTTTGATTGATTTTAGCTTGAAGTCTATTTTATTAGATATTCAGATAGCTACACCAGCTTGTTTCTTGGGTCCATTTGCTTGGAAAGCCTTTTCCCAGCCCTTTACTCAGAGGTAGTGTCTGTCTTTGAAGTTAGGGTGTGTTTCTTGTATGCAGCAGATGGATGGGTCCTGTTTTCTTATCCATTCTGTTAGCCTGTGTCTTTTTATAGGTGAGTTGAGACCATTGATATTGATGGATATTAATGACCAGTGATTGTTAACTCCTGTTACTTTTTGTGGTTGTGTTGTGTTATCCTTCTATGGTGTATGTTGGTGTGGGATTATCTATTGCTTGATTTTTCATGGATGTGTTTAGCTTCTTTGGGTTGGATTTTCCCTTCTAGTGCTTTCTGTTGGGCTGGGGTTGTGGACAGGTATTGATTAAATCTGGTTTTATCCTGGGATATTTTGTTTACTCCACCTATGGTGATTGAGAGTTTTGCTGGGTATAATAGTCTGGGTGATCTCTTAGTGTCTGCATAAGATTTGTCCATGACCTTCTAGCTTTCATAGTCTCTATTGAGAAGTCTGGTGTTATTCTGATGGATTTGCCCTTATATGTTACTTGATCTTTTTCTTTTGCTGCTCTTAATATTTTTTCTTTGTTCTGTGTGTTTAGTGTTTTGATTGTTATGTGGCGAGGGGACTTTTTTTTTGGATCCAGCCTATTTGGTGTTCTGTAGGCTTCTTGTATCTTAATAGGTATTTCTTTCTTTAGGTTAGGAAAGTTTTCTTCTATGATTTTGTTGACTATATTTTCTGTGCCTTTGAGTTGGTATTCTTCTCCTTCTTCTATCCCTATTATTCTTAGGTTTGGTCTTTTCATGGTGTCCCAAATTTCTTGGATGTTTTGTGTTATGACTTTTTTTGAATTTAGTGTTTTCTTTGACCAACAAATCTATTTTCTCTATTGTGTTGTCAGTGTCAGAGATTCTATGTTCCATCTCTTGCAGTCGGTTGGTTATGCTTGTTTCTGTAGTTCCTGTTCCTTTAGTCAGGATTTCTATTTCCAGCATTCCCTCAGCATGTGTTTTCCTTATTGTCTCAAATTCATTTTTCAGATCTTGGAATGTTTCTTTCATCTGTTTAATTGCTTTTTCTTGGCTTTCTTTGATTTCTTCCCATTTTTTGTTTGTTTTTTCTTCCATTTCTTTAAGGGAGTTTGTTATTTCCTCTTTAATGGAAGTTTTATTTCCTCTTTAATGGAGTTTTTCATTTCCTCTTTAAGGGAATTTTTATTTCTTCTTTAAGGGCTTCTATCATCTTCTTAAAGTCATTCTTAGGATTGATTTCTTCTGTTTCTTCTGTCTTGGTATGTTCAGGCCTTGCAGGTGTAGAATCACTAGGTTCTGATGTTGCCATATAGTTCTTTATGTTGTTGCCTGTATTTTTGCACTGGTGTCTACTCATCTCTTCCTCTGCTTGGTGCAGGTGGTGTCTGTGTCTGAGAGTGCCTCTCTTGTTCTAATTTTTAGTCTTGGTTCACTAGGAGTTCCTGGTTAAATTGGTGCTATTGGTCTGTTTCTTCAGGAGCAGCTGATCTCAGTCGGTGAAGTATATACTTATGATTCTGGTGATCTGGTTTGGTGGCTGGGCAGTGCCTTCTTCTGTGTTCCCAGATCACGTTTTGTTCATTCGTCAACTCCTCAGCTGATCTTGCTACTTCAGACATCAAACTGCAGGGATTTGAATCCTCTCCCGGATGGATTTCAACTGAGCAGGGTAGTCTCACCAACACCTCCAAGTTGTTGGGTTTTGCAGGATCAGCAGCTGGGCCCTGGGTTGGAATCAGATGGAGTGTGCAGATTCATTCTGGTTCCGTCCCACGGAGATAGCTTCTTCCCTGGGTGTTGGTATTAAAGGCATCCCTATTCCAAGCTCTTGATTAAGGGCTTGTTTTCACTAGGTCTTCAGCGGTAATAGCTCAGTTTCTGGTATTTTTTGAAACTGTGTTTCAGCCCCCGCCTGCTAGGCCTGCCTGCCTCTGCACTGGGCTTGTCTGCCTCTGCCAGGCCTGCCTGCTTCTGCCAGGCCTGTATACTTCCTTGGGCTGCCACTGGGTCTGTCTACCTTTGCTGGCTGCCTCCAGGCTTGTCTGTCTCTGGCTGTTGCCGCCGGGGCCTGTCTGTCTCTGCCGGCCGCCACCGGGTCTACCTGCCTCTGCCTGTCGCTGCCACGCCTGTCTACCTCCTCCATTTTCTAATTTCTTCCTCAATCTGTTTATTCAGGAATTTGAAGTTTTCAATTTAGAATTCTTTCACCACTTAGTTAGGCTTATTCCTAATATTTTATTTTCTTTGATGCTATTATAAATGGGAAAGTGTTCATGATCTCTTTCTCAGTATTTGTTGATAGTGTGTAGAAACTCTATTGATTTTTGTTAAGCTGATGTTTATAACTTGCCACTCTGGTACAATTGTTGATTATTTAATGAAGTTTTCTGGTGAAATTTTTGGGATCTCTTATATATAATGTCATCATCAAGTGTAAATAGAGATAATTTGACTTTTTTTTCCGTACTTGTTTCCATTTAATTTTCTTCTCTTGCCTTCTTGCTCCAGCTAGTGATTTGAACACTATATTCAAAAGTGTCTTAGTTAGGGTTTTATTGCTGTGAAGAGATACCATTACCAGAACAACTCTTATAAAGAAAACATTTAATTGGGGTGGCTCACTTACAGTTTCAAATGCTCAATCCATTATGATCACGACAGGGAGCATGGTGCCATGCAGGCAGATGTGGTGCTGGAGCTGAGAGTCCTACATCTTACATGTGACAGGAAGTCAACTGACACACCAGGCAGTATCCTGAGTATATGAAACCTCAAAGCCTGCTCCCACAGTGACACACTTCCAACAGTAGTTATAGCCCAGATTAAAAGTGTGGTCTCTAGCCTCAAGGCCTAGATTAAAGGTCTGTGTCATCCACCCTCCTCCAATAAGACCACACTTCCTCCAACAATGCCACACCTCCTAATAGTACCACACCCTATGAGCTTGTGGGGGCCAAATACATTCAAACTACTACATTCCACTCCTTGGCCCTCATAAACCCTTAACAATATCATAGTGCAAAATGCATTCAGTCCAATTTCAAAAGTCCCCATAGTCTATCAGAGCCTCAATGTTTAAAAGTTCAAAGTCTCTTTTGAGATTCGTGTAATCTCTTAACTATAATCTCCTTTAAAGTCAAATAAAAAAGCAGATCATATACTTCTAACATAAAATGGCATAGGATATACAGTGCCATTCCAAAACATAGGGAAGAGAGTATAGTGAGAAAATACTGCACAAAAGCAAGACCAAAACCAACTGGGCAAACTCCAAACTCTGCATCTTCATGACTGATGTCAAAAGACTCTTCGGGTTTCCAATTCCGTTCAGCTTTGTTGACTGCAACACACTTCTTTCTCTTGGGCTGTTTCCACTCCTTGTTAGCAGCTCTCCTCAGCAGGTATCCCACAATTCTGGCATCTCTAACATCTTGGGTATTTACAAAATTCCAACCATCCAATATCTTGGATCCACTCATGTGATCCTCTGGACTCCTCCAGAGGGCTTGGGTCACTTCTCTGGCTCTGCACTCTGCAGAACACACAGCTCATCTTCTAGGCTCCAACTGGCTCCACTCCACTGCTGCTGGTTCTTCGTGGTCATCCCATGTTACTGGTATCTCCAAAACACTGAGGTCTTCTGCTGCAACTGGGCTGCACTTTCACCAATAGCCTCTCATAGGCTCTCCTCCACATGGTGCCAACCCTCAACTTCTTTGCATGATCCCTTCTGTCCTGAACCTTCAACTGCCACTGAGGCTGCACCTTTACCAATGGCCTTTCCTGGCCTCTCATAGTACCAAAATAAAATATGTAGGAATAAGCCTAACTAAGAGGTGAAAGACTTCTACAATTAAAACTTCAAATCCCTGCATAAACAGCTGCTCTCCATGACCCTTTCATGCCTTCAAATCCAGTACCACATGGGTGATGCTTACACATTACCAAAGTCAGCTGCCAGCAAGGTGCAACCTTGGCTGCCTCTTTCACTGTGGCAATATGTTGTGTAGCCCAATATATTGTGTACCCTAATAAACTTATCTAGGGATCAGAGGACAGAACCAGTCACTACATTAGACATAGAGGCCAGACAGTGGTAGCACACACCCTTAATCCTATCACTTAGGAGGCAGAGATCTGTCTGGATCTCAGTGAGTATAAGGCCACACAGGAAACAGAGACAGGCAGTGGTGACACACACCTTTAATCCCAGGATTTGAGATCTCATGTCTTTGCTTGGGAAGGACACATGCCTTTAATAATAGGAAGTAATATGGCAGGACACAGAAAGGTACATAAGGCGTGAGGAAACAGGAACTTGCTCTCTTGAGACTGAAGATTTCATAGAGGTAAAAACATGGCTGGCTTGTTCTGTTTCTCTGATCTTTCAGCTATTACCCCAATATCTGACTCAGGTTTTTTTTTTATTAATAAGATCATTTAGCAATTACCTTTATTCTTTCTGCCAATTCTTTTTTGTCATATTCCCAGAGCCTTGGTGACCCCACTTAGACATCCTATTTAGGACCATGAACTCAATAGACACTTAATCACCATTTTGACTACGTCTCTATATTAATTGTTGCCCACTGCAGAGAAAATCTCTAGCAAGGGTTGAGTGAAGCACTAATCAACATGTAGTTAAAAGGGAGGTTTATTTTGTGGGGTAACTTACAAGTGAAGGGATAGGTTACAGGGTCTGGGAAAGGTGAAGTGCAGTCCAGCAATGTTCTCTGGAGAACTCTGCTCAATCTACCTCCAACGTCCAGGATCCAGGAACCAAGAGAGCCGGCACTTACAGATCTCAGGTCTTAAGTGCTCCTGTTTGGCACTTCCTCATAGGCATGCCAGTTACCGGAAGCCTCAGTGGGGGTAGTACTTCCAGGGAAAAGCTGGAACAGATACCCACTACAAGGCTGTTTAATAACATGTCCATTTAGCAAAACAACAGCAATAGGTCCTCCCTTAGAGCCTATGACCTCCTGAGCCATGGATTTTTGACCATGTTTACAGTACCAGGCATGCTCTGTCCCATAGAATTCAAAGTTAATCAGAAATTCCTCAAATCTAATCATAAAGCAGTTGGTCACACTATGACCTTCTTGACACTGTTGCACCAGTGAGCATGTCTTGCCTTGCAGGTTAGTATTGTAGCATTCGGGGTCATCACTAGGAGGTGGATTGATGGATTTTCTCCCTCAGCAGCCTCATAACACCTAGTATTAATGAAAGTTAGCCAGGATAGAAGTTTCATGTATGCTCCAACTTGGTTTCTCTATGTCCTGTAACAAAAATATGTTCTGTCTTCAGCAATAGGGTCTTAATTCTAGTTCTGGTAGACTACCAAGAGCAACAGCAACAGGCTTTGCTGTTTTTAGAGTCTCTGCATCCTTCCTGACCAGTAACTCTAAGGAAGTTACCCCATACTTGGCATTGGGGTTTCCCTTTAGTAATTCATGTCTTCTTAGGAAAGCATTGTTTACCTATTGCTCAATACCCTACATTTATTTAAGTCATATTTTTGATTAGCTTAATGTCTTAGTTAGTTAGAGTTACTATTGCTGTGATGAAACACCATAACCAAAGCACCTTGGAGAGGAAAGGATTTATTTGGCTTATGCTTCATCAGCACTGTTCTTCATTAAATCAAATTAAGACAGGAACTCAAACAGGGCAGGAACCTGGAGGCAGGAGCTGATGTAGAGGCTATGGAGGGGTGCTACTTACTGACTTGCTCTACATTGCTTTCTCAGACTGCTTTCTTATATACTCAGGACCATCATCCCAGGCAGGGATGCCACTGCCCACAATGGGCTGGGCCCTCAATCACTAATCAAGAAAATGCCCTACAGACTTGCATACAGCCCCATCTTAAGGAGACATTTACTTAATTGAGATTCCTTCCTCTATAAAGTCACTAAAGATGGCTTTAGCTTGTATGAAGTTGACATAAATCCATCCAGAACACTTATAAAGTAGTGTGTTTCCATACAAATCTTTCATATATTATTAGTTTTTGTTAACCAATCCTCACCCATTCCTCTCCCCTGACATACAAATCCTATCCTCACTTAAAATGTGAACCCCATTTTCATATCACACATGTTCTACTCTGTTTGCACTCCATAAGACCTCTTACCCAAGCTTTCCCTTGGATCATTATAGTTTCCTGAACACTAGAGACACTCCAAATAAGTCTCACATGGTCCCACCTCTAGATGAAAAGGTACAGGCAATTAGTAGCTGCTGAGACAGGGAGAATCAGAATTCTCCAGAGATGAGCCCCTTATAGGTTATCTATTCCCAAGTAGTCAGAATTAAATACATAACAGCAGCACTACATAGTCTCAGCAGCATGTGTGTATGTATGTATGTATGTATGTATGTATGTATGTATATGTGTGTATATATATGTACGTACGTATGTATTATGTAAAAATCAATGAAGAATAAAAGGTGAACTTGGTGGGAAAGAGAGGACACAGGAGGAGTGAGAGGGGGTAGAGAATTTAGAGAAGGATATAAATGATGTACATATAGTAAGCATATAGTAAATTCTCCAAAATTAACTTAAAATAAACTTTAAAAACCAAATTGAACACATAAATCTAAATATATCAAGCTAGGATTCACATATGACAGAGAAAATTTGGATTTGTCTCCCTAGGTATTTGTTATCTCACTTAGTAGGGGATTTCCCATTTCCATCCACTTTCTGTAGAGTTTAATTAGCCTTTTCATTTTGTGTATGTGTATGCTGTGGATACAATGTGTATGCATATTTGCACATGTTGGGTAAATCGGCAGATGCTGAGGGATGAATTTGGATTCTGGTCCATGGAGCATCCTCCTATATGCCTTATCATGAGTTCCTTCCAAAGAAGATACTGAGACGAGATTTGTGGTCATGTCAAAAACTGGAGAGAGGACTCCACAAAGGCACTGGTTGGAAGAAGGGGCAGGAGGGCAGGAGGGAGGAAGCCAGTGAAGTGGAGCAGGTGACATCAAGAGCAAGTGTGTTTGTGTGTTTTCCATTGCCAGGACAGGAAAGAGAGACTAGGTAACTTTTGTTGTTCTTGTTATTTGTTTATTTGATTGACGATTCACTGACTGACTAACTGACTGACTGATTTTAATAGCCCAGAATGGTCCCGAACTCACTCGTGATTCTCCTGCCTCTGTCTTCTGGATGATGAATTACAAGACTATACAACCATGCTTAGTGGTTATATTTTTTGTTTTGTTTGTTTAGAATGTGTATATTTAATTATAGTTCTGGAATCTGAAAGTCCAAGTAGAGATTACAGCCGCTCAGCTTAAGAAAAAATTTATACATGCAAGTGGGTATCTACAGGAGAGAAAGGGAACCCCTTGACACTGCAGCTTGTCCATTCCTAGAAGAAAAGTATTGAACAATTAAGGGGCCTGCTCCCATGACTCCAAACACTCACACTAGACCCTTGTCCCTATACTGCTACACTGGAAACTGAGTTTCAATGAGGAGGAAAGACATCTAAACAGAACTCAATAAGGCTTATAGTTACCAAACATACTGGAAGAAACTACAAAATACACGTGGGATTGCCAGGGCCATGGACAGGGGACCAAGTCTATGATCTGAAACATAAACACTACAGCATTCCTAGACCATCACATCCGACACATGCTGGTAGCAATAGTTTTATTAGAGGTGCAGCAGATGGCAACTGAAGTTCAGATGTCAGTCCACCAGAAGAATATCTCTCTGATGGATATGTCTCGTTCAAGCAAGCCTTAAGAGAATACAGACTCCAGAATGTATTTTGCTTCTGTTGTCTCCCTGCATGCTGCTGTTACTATGTATATGGCATGGAAATTCCCCCACTGCCTGTGTATTTATCTCATGAATATATTCCATTTACTGGGCATATATATACCTGTAGATGGTCAGGAAGATGATTTCTTCTTAATCTGTATAATTTTGTTGAATAAAAATAATAATAGGATATTTTTCATAGCTAGGCATGTTGTTACACATGAGGCCTGTGAGTCATACCTAAAAGCTGTTTTATATCAGAGCTCAGGCTTACATAGGAAATTAGTCATATCTACCCAGCACTAAGACAGCTGATTTAAGGCTTCAAAGTAACTTTAGATTAATACCAGATGTCTTTATAATGGATTTAAAAACATACATTCCCAGAAACAGCAATCTAGTTCACAAGGACATACTAAGCTGCCTGGCCAGGTTGTAAATACAAAAACAGCACAATTACTGCTAGCTGGCAAATGGTTAAATTCTTACACCCATTCCTATCCTCAAATTGTAAAAATGTGTTCTGATTAGTAAAGGCTATGGAAAATAACTTGACTCTGAACCCACTAATGAGGGCTGTAAGTGTTCTTAGACAGTCAGAAGTTACACACAGGATAGGAAAATATATTTCAAGATTTACAAACCTTTTGTCATTACTGTGCCTTGGAGAATGCCATAATGAGCTCATATTAAGAAATTTAAAGTGAACCTGAATTTCAACCAAAGCATTTATGACACAGCTCTCTCTGTAAACACTTCGAGAAAGCCCAGCATTTCTGTCAATTACAAAATGTTAGTTTAAAATGTTATTACAGTTAGAAATATAGAATATATGCACAAATTCCTTATTTCTCTTAGATTTCTCAATAGTTTGACAATCTCTATAAATAGATAACAATAACTAGAACTTTCTTTGAAGTTGCAACTGTAAGATTATAGCCCCACAATTAGAGAGCTAAGATTTATTACATATGTGTCATCAGAATGGGTCTGTTTCTTATCATTTACTGAAATGTGACCTTAAAAATGTAACTCCTATATTCTGCATGAAATAGGCTATTGGATGGAAGGATAGATAGATAGATAGATAGATAGATAGATAGATAGATAGATAGATGATAGATAGATAGATAGCTGTTGAGACAAAGAAGAGCTGGAGCCAACATGAGAAAATAGACAGAAAAGCCAAGATGAGAAAAGAGAGCAACACGAGAAAATAAGGAAAGTAACCATCAGAACACGCTCGTTCCTTTTCTAAAAACCTCAGATAGAAAAGGTTCTTGAGCCCCTGCTACTCTGTGGCATTTTCTTTGCTACCATGTGAGCAGCCTGGAAGCTGGTCTTACAGGCTACATTAGACACAGTCTCAGGACTTAACAAAATGATGTCAGGACTGCAATGGTGGGGGCCAATGGGATCTGTCAGGAACAGACATTGGCTCCACTGTCTGTAATCCCTTCTAGTACTCCCTGGCCTCCTGCAGGGAAAGACCACAGCTCCCAAAATTACAAATGGGAAAGCTGAGCTTAGAGAAGCTATGGGATCATCCCATAGACTGAATGAGGACAAAGTTGCTTCTGTGAACTCACAATTTATTCTTGATTCCAAGAGTAGGTCTAGCACAGAGTAAGGCATTGATAAATATCTGGTGTGTGGGTGAAGGCCAAACAGAATTGTTATAGGTCAAGTGAATAATTGAACTAAATTCTTCTACTAAAAAGCTCACCTACTTTGCACTGTACTGTTCAGGTATCCCAGCACCCACAGAAAGTCTGTTGTACAGCTTAGACAGATGCCTAAGCTTGTCTGGTTGTTGAAGGATGAAGAGAAGGAAAAAAGAAAGGAATGAAAGAACAAACAATTCTACTGTGTACACTTATGCTCCATCTTTCTCTCCTTTATTTAGGAATCATTCCAGAAATTTTTCAGAACCAAAGAAGAGAGAATCTTTACCCCACACAGACGTTGAAAACAGAGGATTTGCTCCAAAATTTCACACAGCTACTACTCCTACAAAATTCTTGCCCGAGAGGCTGGGAGACCTTGGTGAGGGAAAACTGGCATCAATGTGTAGCAGAGGAGAGAGGACATCTGATTGAGACCAAAGACTTATTTCTCCCAAGCACAGGTACCCAGGAAGAGTCTCAATTAGTCATAGTAGAGGGGGCTGCTGGGATTGGGAAGTCAATGCTGGCCAGGCATGTGAAGAGAGCCTGGGAGGAAGGCCAGCTCTACAGGGATTGCTTCCAGCATGTCTTCTACTTCAACTGCAGAGAGCTGGCCCAGTACAAACAGCTGAGTCTGGCTGAGCTCATAGCAAAAGACCAGGTTGTGCCTGAAGCTCCCATCAGGCAAATCCTGTCTCACCCTGAAAAGCTGCTCTTCATTCTGGATGGCATATGTGAGCCAGCATGGGACTTGGAGGAACAGAATCCTGAGCTCTGTGTGCACTGTGTGCACTGGAGCCAACAACAGCCAGTGCACACACTGTTAGGTAGTTTGCTGGGGAAACAGGAAGAAGGGGGGAGAGACACTGCAGCCACCGCCAGGAGAAGAGCATGTAAAGACGCTGGTAAGCTACCAGCCACGTGGCAAGGTATAGATTTATAAAAATGGGTTAATTTAAGATATAAAAACAGTTAGCAAGAAGTCTGCCACGGCCATACAGTTTATAAGTGATATAAGCGTCTGAGTGATTATTTTATATGTGGATTGTGGAACTGCGGGGCTTGGGGAACCTGGAGAGAAGCCCTCCAGCTACAGTTTTGTCACTGGAATTTAGTTATTAGAATTTAAATTTTGGTCATAGTTTTTCTCATAAACATCAAAACATAAATACAAACTAAATAGAAATCATAACCAAAGCAACTTATAGGAGTAAGATTTTATTGGGGCTTAGATTCAGAGGGTGAGTTCATGACCAATATGGCAGGGAGCCTGGCAGAAAGCAGGTAGGCTTGGTACTAGAGAAGTAGCTGAGAGCTTACATCCTGATTCACAAGTAGGAGAGAGAGAAAAAGAATGATAAAAGCATGAGCTTTTCAAAACCTCAAAGCCCACCAGTGACACAGCTCCCTCAACAAGGCCATACCTCTTAATGCTTCCCAAACAGTTCCACCAAATATAGGGGCCCATTCTCATTCAAATCACCACAATCATTCTAAGTCATAGGGAGCTATTTTCCCAGCCAAGCATGGATCAATGGAAATACTAACTCTATATCTCTTGAATCTTTTCCTTCACAGAGGGACAGGTGAACATTTCCTTGTTCCGTGTGGCCCATTTTCAAGAACATGGGATAGTCCTAGAAACGCCATCCAGGGTGGAGCAGTGTTTTGCAGTGCTGGAAAACCCAAGCTTCTCCCCAATTGGAGTTCTAATGAGAATGATTTCTGCTGTCAGGCACTTCATCCCCATCACTGCCACCACATTGATCTACTATCACCTCAATCTCAAGGAAGTGACATTTCACCTTTACCTGGTCCCTAATGACTGCACCATTCGTAAGGTGATGCTGAGGATCACAAAAGTGGGGGCAGGGTGGGCTGAGAGAAAACTTGAGATACAAATAGTGAGCCCCTTGGAGAGATTCTCAACTCAGAGTTGGGATGCAGTTCTATAACGAAATCCCTGGTGTGTGTGCATAATTCTGCTCTCTTCTTGGATACCTCACACCACAGTCCCTGAACTCCCTTTGATGCCCATTTACTAATTTCTGAACAGCCTTCCATAGTCTCTTTCCACCCATCAGAAGGATGGGAATTCTCCATGCACAATCTGTAGCCTTCTCTCCCTTCTTCTGTGGCAGTGACCCTGTTTGCACAATGAACATGAAAGGGGCCAATAAGTCAACAGATATCTATGTTACAGACCACTGCTGTGGGATGGTCTGTATGTCAAATCTGTTGCTCTAATTGGTCAATAAATAAAACACTGATTGGCCAGTGGCTAGGCAGGAAGTATAGGTGGGACTAACAGAGAGGAGAAAAGAAAGAACAGGAAGACAAAAGGAGACACTGCCAGCCGCCGCCATGACAAGCACCATGTGAAGACTCCGGTAAGCCACAAGCCATGTGGCAAGGTATAGATTTATGGAAATGGATTAATTTAAGCTATAAAAACAGTTAGCAAGAAGCCTGCCATGGCCATACAGTTTGTAAGCAATATAAGTCTCTGTGCTTACTTGGTTGGGTCTGAGCAACAGTGGGACTGGCGAGTGACAGAGATTTGTCCTGACTGTGGCAAGGCAGGAAAACTCTAGCTATAGACCACAAGGTATTAAAGTGGCTTAAAGGTATCAGCACCCTTATCCCAACAATTGTACTGATATACTATCTCACCTTATTCAGACCAGATGTTATGGCCCAGAAATCTAGGTAAATCACTGTCTACAATGTTCTCTAGGCCATTAATGATGAAGAAAAGATGTCCCAATTTATTCGAATAAACAAGCCACCCCCAGTAGATTCTCTGTACATTGGCTCCCGCTACATTGTGTCTTGTTCCAAGAAACTGGAAATCATCCCAAAGGTGAGCATCCAAGTATTTGTTACTCTTCAAGGTCAGGTGACAGGCTTGGAGAAACCTATGGGGAAAGTTACAAGGCTTTGCAGCAAACTGAGATTGGATAGAAAGCAATTATGATTGGGATGAGCAAGAATACATCACAGTTAGGTGGAAAGCAATTTAAGGGACCACACAGGAATGTAGATTGAGCCTGGGGAATTGAGGAATTAGATTCAATATGGCACAGGGGAGATTCCAGCTAAATACAGAGAGAGCAATACCTGGCTTAGGCTGTGTGAGCAGGACTTTCAGGATGAACTCTCACTCATCTATAGATGTTAAGGATTTGAATTTGAAATGTCTCTTATAGACACCTATGTTTAAATACTTGGAACCCAGCTAGTGGTAGTATTTTGAGAATTTGTAGAAACAAATATGTGAGCCCTGGCTATCAAAAGCATGTCATTAGTGTCAGGTCTTGAGGCTTATAGCCATGCCCTGATACTGATCCTAGACTGCTGATTTGCTGGTCCTCTGCGACATAATGAGCCCTGACACCAAGAATGAAGCCCCAGCCGGGCGGTGGTGGCTCACGCCTTTAATCCCAGCACTCGGGAGGCAGAGGCAGGCGGATCTCTGTGAGTTCGAGGCCAGCCTGGGCTACCAAGTGAATTCCAGGAAAGGCACAAAGCTATACAAGAGAAACCCTGTCTCGAAAAACCAAAAAAAAAAAAAAAAAAAAAAAAAGAATGAAGCCCCAGCTTCCATGCATTTCCCACCATGGTACTAAACAACAATGCAAACCCTTACTTGAGTTGCCTCCTGTCAGGTTTTTGTCATAGTGATGAGAAAAGAACAGCATGATGGGGTCCCATATGGGTCCTTAACCTTCTGAGTAAAGATGTGTGTTCAAAGTCTGTGGGTTACCTCATGCAAAAGATAGCCAGTGTCTAATATGGTATGCAAGATCAAGAAAGTATGGGGGTGGGGACAGCCCTCCTTCACAGGATGTGTAGTTCACTCTTACACAGTAATTCTTTCTCTCTTCAGGAACTAGAACTGTGCTACCGGAGCCCCGGGGAATCCCAGCTCTTCTCTGAGATCTACGTTGGCCACATGGGTTCAGGGATTAAGCTGAAAATCAGAGACAAGAAGCATATGAATCTCATATGGGAAGCCCTGCTGAAACCAGGTAAAATTAGTTTAAGGCCAGAGACCCCAAAAGTAGAAGAAAGGCAATGAGTGGGGGAGGTGTGTTGTCATTGTTTCTTGTAACACAAAATAGTTAGATTAGTTTTGTGACCTCTGCTCGATCCATAACAGGTGTTCTGACCACAGTTTAATCTCTAATGCTGTGTTAGTTAGCTTTCCCAACAGTGACAAGATACAAGAGATAAACAACTTAAGAATAAAGGTTTGTTTTGATTCATAGTCTTATGTGGTGGTGTAGATGTATCCAATCGTATTATTAAAATAAGAAACACAGAGCCAAGGTAAAAGAGAAAAGCCGAGAGGTCAGAGCTCAGAGATAAAATCTTACCTCCTGCAGTGCTCCTAGCTTCCCCCAGAGAGGGAGGTACTTCCTGTGTCCCTGTTTAAATAATCTTTCTGTTCTGCCTTCTCATTGGTTGTAAACCCAACCACATGACTGCCTCATCACTGCCTGTAAGTACCGCCCTCCAGTTCTTAAAGGCGTATGTCTCCAATACTGGCTGTATCCCTGAACACACAGAAATCTACCTAGCTCTTCTAACCACCATGCTCTTGCTATGGCTCTAATAGCTCTGACCCCAGGGCAACTTTATTTATTAACATACAATTAAAATAACATTTCAGTACAAATAAAATATCACCACATTTCCCCTTTTCTATTTTAATAAAAAGAAAAAAGGCAAAAGGTTATAACTAACAAAAGAAAAACTATATACAAAAGTACAATAACTATATACAATATATACAAGTAACAAATACCTAAACGATGTCTAGTCCATTTGTATTTGACAAATCAGAGAAAATAATTCCCTTATTTATCCTATTTTAGTAAGTCCAAAATGTATCTAATTCACTTTCTATCCTAATTAATCTTCAACTATAACTAACTAATCTTCAACTCCCTCAGAGACCCAAGAAGGAAATAATATTAGCTAACAAAAATAAAAACAAGAAGTGCACAAAAGCAACTTCCAAAAATTTTGTGAGTTGACAGAAACAGCCAGCTGCCTGGACAGTCACCTGAGGTTTCTCCACAGTGTTGGGGCATCATCTTCAGCCTATAGGCTTAGCGTATCTGACAGACTCATTTGTGAAGTAGGTTGTACACAAGGTCAACAGTTCAACCTCACACTGGGTGAGAGCAGTCCATGTACCAGAAACACCTGAATTCCACTAGTGTCATGTCATGATTCAGGATTTTAAATTCTGGAAATTATTGATGGTTTTTGAATTCAGCTGTCCATTCTTCTTGGCTGTGTATATATGGCTTCATCTAAGCATGCCCTTCTCCACATCCCTCTATTAAATGCCAGTCTACTATTGAGAGGCGTGAGCTTTCAGTTGCTGTTCCATTGCACAACAGAAGCCATCGGCCCACTGCCTGTTCAGCCGCCTTCAAAGAAAAGGGCACTGTACCTTTTCCAGATTGTGAAGGCCACTTCAGGGATGGTGCCATATTGTCCTGGCCTCAGAAGATGCCTTCTGATAAAGCCATAACCACACTTGTTTTGGCAGGAATCGGTAGTCCTTTGTTTCGTGTTCTGTCTGTCCATTTTGTCCTGTTGATACGAGGATACTTTGTTGTCCAGTGGCTAACTTTTGCCACAATGAAAATTAACTCCATATGCAGTTTCTTCAATGCCCATATTTTCTCTGAAGTAGATTGGTACTGCCAGGAGCTGACATGTCTCAAAAAAGAAAAATTTCTAAGTTATTAAAACATTTTAAATGCCATATTCTGTAGATCTCTGAAGGGTTTGAAGATGACCTGTCTAAAATACATCTGCTCAATTTTTAAAACATATCTAATATGACTACAATTTCTATTGTAATGTCTAACTACTAACTTTCATTTCTTTATATCCTAATAGTTGGTAATAATGTAAAGTATTTAAAACTAGTAATTGTCTTTTTCTTTTCTTTTCTTTCTTCCTTTCTTTCTTTCTTTCTTTTTTTTTAAACAAGAACCTTAAATCTAATCTCCTTTGCTTAGCCTTTTTCCTAACCCTTGACAACAACTTGTAACCAACCCCCCTAAACAATGAAAATTATCCCAGACCCAAAACCCATTAAAAGAACCAAAAAAAAAAAACCACCCGCCCCACACCACCTCTTTGGGAATGTGGGCGTCATATTCTTAAAATTGCTTCCTGCTGGGTATGGGTGAAGTTATCTTTATCCTGAAAGAAAAATTTAGGTTAATTGTCAAATTCTAGGAAAGGTAACTATATCCTTCATTATTATCCAGTCTGTGTATAAAGCCAAAGTTCAGGGTTTATCTCAAGTCCTTATTCAAGTAGTCTTTGAGACTGGATCATCTCAGCTAGTCATCTCAAAATTGTTCTGAGCACCTTGTAGTTCAAAGCTGATCTGTAGATGATGTTTGTCAGCTTATTGATATTATTATTGTCCACGTGGAATTGTTGTTGTTGTTGTTGTTGTGGGGCCCCATCTTCTTTCCGGAGACTTCAGTTGATGTTAGGCCTGGCCGTGATTTCCTGCAGAAAACTGATAAGAGACTCGAACACAAAGACATATATATGCAGCTAACTGAAGCCTTTTTTCTAGAATTAGTTAGTACTCTATATGACCATTCATATCTTAACAAAGTTTAAAATGTATATATATATATTAATCTTGTAAATTTTGATATAAAATTTATACTTTAAGAAAAGTTTAAAGAATCAGAATAGAATCAAAGAGTTGAGATTAGTAATAGAATAGTCCCTTAATTAATTTAGCTTTTGTCCTGTCCCATAGCAGAAAATGGCTCTTTTATTCTGTCATGATACAGGGAGTTTGTATTTTCATTTTAACAACATGCTTGAGTTTAAAGAAGGAGAGAGCCATTCTCCAACTCCAAAGTCAGCTTTAAATTTTAATTGAACTGGGACTATTAGAAAACCAATAGTGTTAAATCTTTAGAGAAAAGCAGAAACAAACATTTAAGAAGACATAAAATTTTTTAGATAATATATACCCATATGCCATATACTCCAATATACTCTGTTTCCTGGGATAGATGATTTGTCCCTTTTCTTCAGTTGTCTCATTTGTCTTGTGTTCTTCAGATTCCTTAACCTTCATTCTCCTAAAAGACAAAAACAAAAACCTTCCCCCAAGACTAATTTTGGGGATGTTCCTTTTTGGCAAGTTATTATCTGATTAAATGAAAAGACATGTGTTACAGGTACAAGTTAGTTTAAATTGGATGTTCATGCTGGTTGATGAACTATCACCTCCTCTAATTAAGAGGTTTCTCTTGTTCAAATCGAACCTTTATCAATTTTGATGGTACCCACAGCTTATCTTCTCCTGTAGAAACAAAAGCGAAACCTCGTCCCCAACGTAATACATACCCTGGCTTCCATTCTGAGGTCAGCACATCCTTAAAGTATATAGGCTGATTTAATTCTGTCGTTTTTTCTATTACCCAATGTCTCTCTGCAGCTGTTGTTCCTTTCTCATTGGCATTCAGAAAATTCAAAGTTAATAGAGCATTATGCAGTCTATTTCTGGGGGTTTTTGTTACTCCTTTCTGTTTATTTAGCATATCCTTTAGAGTTCTGTTTGATCTTTCTATAACTGCTTGACCTGTAGGATTATGTGGTATACCTGTAATATGCTTTATATTGTAATAAGCAAAAAACTGTTTCATTTTAACAGAGACATATGATGGAGCATTGTCAGTTTTGATTTGTGCAGGTATACCCATGATGGCCATAACTTCTAGCAAATGAGTGATTACAGAATCAGCTTTTTCAGAACTCAAAGCAGTTGCCCATTGAAATCCTGAATAAGTATCGATAGTGTGGTGTACATATTTCAATTTTCCAAATTCTGCAAAGTGAAACACATCCATCTGCCAGATTTCATTTCTCTGAGTACCCTTTGGGTTACATCCTGCTGGTAATGGCGTTTGATTATAGAAGGAACAAGTAGGACATTTCTTTACTATTTCTTTGGCTTGTTGCCAGGTTATGGGAAAATCCTTTTTTAAACCTTTACTATTGACATGATGTTTTTTATGAAATTCTGAGGCCTCCAGCACATTTCCTATCAATAATTTATCAATCTCATCATTGCCTTGTGCTAGAGGGCCTGGCAGACCAGTATGAGATCGGATGTGAGTTATATATAAAGGATGACTCCTTTTCCTGATTGTATCTTGTAATTGAATAAATAGTGAAGTTAATTCTGAAGCATCAGGGATAAATTCTGCAGTCTCAATATGTAATACCACTCTTTCAGCATACTGAGAGTCAGTTACTATGTTGAGAGGTTCTGAAAAATCCATTAATACCAACAGAATAGCATACAATTCTGATTTTTGCACTGAATTATAAGGACTTTGTACCACTTTACTTAAATTTTCTGATTTGTAACCTGCCTTTCCTTGTTTGTTGGCATCTGTATAAAATGTACGAACTCCAGATATGGGTTTTTGCCGTACAATTCGAGGCAAGATCCAATCAGCTCTCTTTATAAGATCAATTCTGTTGCTTTTGGGATATTTGCTGTTAATTTCTCCCAAAAAATTACTGCAAGCTCTTTGCCAAGGTTCACTTTCTGTCCATAATTTTTCAATGTCCTCCTTAGTTAAAGGTACGACAATTTCTGCTGGGTCTATTCCTGCTAATTGACGAAGTCTCAATTTTCCTTTCCAAATCAAGTCAGAGATTTTTTCCCCATAAGTTTTTAATTTTTTATTTGGTTTATTTGGTAAAAATATCCATTCCAATATAATATCTTCCCTCTGCATTAATATTCCAGTAGGGGAATGCCTAGAGGGTAAAATAACCAAAATGCAATCCAGCTTTGGATCAATACGATCCACGTGCCCTTCATGTACTTTCTTTTCTACCAAGGCCAATTCTTTCTCAGCTTCAGGTGATAATTCTCTTGGACTATTTAAGTCCTTGTCACCTTCTAAGGTTTTGAACAAATTAGTCAGTTCATCATTTTTTACCCCAACAATAGTTCGTAGATGAGAAATATCTCCAAATAATCTCTGAAAGTCATTAAGAGTCTGTAGTCTATCTCTCCTAATTTGCACCTTTTGGGGTCTAATTTTTTGTAGCTCTATTTTATATCCTAAATAATTAATAGAATCTCCTCTTTGTATTTTTTCATGAGCAATTTGTAATCCCCAGCAAGGCAAAATTTTCTTTACTTCTTCAAACATTCTTTCTAAAGTATCTGCATTTGAGTCAGCTAATAAAATATCATTCATATAATGATAAATTATAGATTTAGGAAATTTTTTACGTATCACTTCCAATGGCTGTTGTACAAAATATTGACACAGAGTTGGGCTATTTAACATTCCCTGTGGGAGGACCCTCCATTGAAATCTTTTAACCGGTTGAGAATTATTATAAGTAGGCACTGTGAAAGCAAATCTTTCTCTGTCTTTTTCTTGTAAGGGTATTGAAAAGAAACAGTCTTTTAAATCAATAACTATGAGAGGCCATCCTTTTGGTAACAGAGTAGGCAAAGGAATTCCAGATTGTAGAGAGCCCATTGGCTGAATTACTTTGTTAATTGCTCTAAGGTCTGTTACCATTCTCCATTTACCAGATTTCTTTTTAATAACAAATACAGGAGAATTCCAAGGGCTGGTTGACTGTTCAATATGCTGAGCATTTAACTGTTCTTCTACCAGCTCTTCTAAAGCCTGGAGTTTCTCTGTTGTTAAAGGCCATTGCTGAACCCATACAGGCTTGTCTGTTAACCATTTTAAAGGTAGAGCTGTTGGTATTTTTGGAAGATTATCAGTTGTTGTGCCCTGTTCCTGTATAATATGGATGGCTGGTGACCACTCAAAATAATGCCTTCTAATATTTCTCTCAGAAACATGTGCTAGTTTATGAATTGTTTCTGAGATTGGAGGGATTTTAATCTGAGTATTCCATTGTTGCAACAAGTCTCGACCCCACAGGTTCATAGCTATGTTAGCGACATATGGTTTTAATTTTCCTCTCTGTCCTTCTGGACCTATACATTCCAGCCATCTTGCACTCTGTTTCACTCCAGATAATGTCCCAATTCCTAACAGTTGAACGTTTACCTCCTGAAGAGGCCAAGCTGGATGCCAAAATTCTGGTGCAATTATGGTAATGTCCGCACCTGTGTCTACCAGACCAGACAACAAAACACCATTTATTTTTATCGTTAATTTTGGTCTCTGTTCATTAATAGAAGTTTGCCAAAAAATTTTCTTTATGTTTTCTCCTGAATTTTCTATTCTCTCTTTTTCATCATCCTGACCAGCCTGATTTATTCCAATAGTCATTTGGTTATTTAATCGCTCAGAGCAGGGATTTCCTCTACAGCTGCAGGAAAGGTTTGAACTGGTTTTGCTATGGGGGCCTGCATGAGGCCCCTCCGGGAGTTTCCCAAAAACTGAGGCAAAGGATTACCCTGTCTGTCCTTTGTTGATCTACATTCATTGGTCCAGTGTTTTCCCTTACCACACCTTCTGCATACTCCAGAAGGAAGGGGCCTTCTGTTGCCATTGTTCCTTGAAGAAACATTGCTTCTAGGAATGACCTGTTTACAGTCCCTTTTAAAATGTCCTTGCTTTCCACACCCAAAACATCTAACACTCCTCAAACCTTTTGAAATTACTTCTCCTACCCACGTATCATGCTCATCAACCTCAACATTAATTGTTTCTCTAATCCAATCTTCCAAAGGTGCAGATCTTGCCCTTAACGGCCTGATTATTCTTTTGCATGCTGCATTCGCATTCTCAAATGCCAAAGCTTCAATTATTGCCTTACTAGCTTCTGATCCTGAGACCATTCTGTTTACTGCTGAAGCCAGTCTTTCTAAAAAATCTGTGAAAGATTCTTTAGGGCCTTGCATAACCTTTGTGAATGACTCATGTTTTTTTCCTGGTTCATCAACTCTGTCCCATGCATTCAAGGCTGCCATTCGACATAAAATTACGGTTTGAACATCATATAAACATTGTGTTTGTATTGAAGCATATTGGCCTTCTCCAATAAGCTGATCCTGACAAACTTGTATTCCTTTATCCCTCCATTGTGTTTCTACGTTTCTAGCTTCCTCCTTAAACCAAGTCAGAAATTGAATTCTCTGGCTGGGTTCCAGAACAGCTTGTGCAAGGTCCCGCCAGTCCTGTGGTATAATCCTATTATATGTTGACCAAGAGTTTAACATTTGCTTTACATATGGGGAATGCATGCCATAAGATACTATTGCCTCCTTAAACCTTTTAAAATCCATCAGTTCAATTGGAGCTCAGATATTTTGTGTAGCCATTTGATCAGGCATCTGCTGTACGGTTACAGGATAAATTAAGGATGATTGTGTGAAAACAGGCTTTCTTTCTGTAACCTTATGATCCAAACTTGAACCAACTTCACTGTTAAAATTAACAGGTTTTTCTAAAGCTGTTATCCTGGCACTTAAATCGACTATCTTTTTAAATAGTAAAATGAGAATAAGCATGGTGATTAACTGCATAATTCCCATAATACTAATCTTTTCATATAGTTGTTCCATTGTCAGACTGCCTAAAATTTCAAACAAAACCCAATTTTCTTCCAATGTACACAGGAAACCCATTTTTTTTTTTTTTTTTTTTTTTGGTTTTTCGAGACAGGGTTTCTCTGCATAGCTTTGCGCCTTTCCTGGAGCTCACTTGGTAGCCCAGGCTGGCCTCGAACTCACGGAGATCCGCCTGGCTCTGCCTCCCGAGTGCTGGGATTAAAGGCGTGCGCCACCACCGTCCGGCTAAAACCCATTTTTTTTAATGTGGAAAAAATTTGTCTTTTAAATAGTTTCCTTTATGACTTACCAAATCTGCGTAGAACAGTAGAAATCCGAGCGAATTTCAAAACAGCCACCTAGAGTCCTAGGTGTAAATCCAGAGAGAGAGAGAGAGAGAGAGAGAGAGAGAGAGAGAGAGAGAGAGAAACAGAGAGACAGAGAGAAAGCAAGAGAGAAAGCAAAAGCGAAAGCGAAAGTGAAAGTGAAAGTGAAAGTGAAGGGGTAGCCTGCTAAAGCTTAAAGCCAGCCACTTGTTCCCTCTGAGCCGAGTCAAGGCTTGGCTTTACAGCCAGGGGCCCTGTTTAGCAGGGCAGGCCTGAGCTGTTTGTAGCACTGGCTTTAAGCAAGCAGCTCACAGTCCGGCCTGAGCCCAAGCAGACCTGGGCTGGGGCTAGGGAGCGGGCTGCTCCGGCTAGGGAGCCGGCCCCAAGCAGTTTTTAATGGATTCTTGTCACGTTGGGCGCCAGATGTAGATGTATCCAATCGTATTATTAAAATAAGAAACACAGAGCCAAGGTAAAAGAGAAAAGCCGAGAGGTCAGAGCTCAGAGATAAAATCTTACCTCCTGCAGTGCTCCTAGCTTCCCCCAGAGAGGGAGGTACTTCCTGTGTCCCTGTTTAAATAATCTTTCTGTTCTGCCTTCTCATTGGTTGTAAACCCAACCACATGACTGCCTCATCACTGCCTGTAAGTACCGCCCTCCAGTTCTTAAAGGCGTATGTCTCCAATACTGGCTGTATCCCTGAACACACAGAAATCTACCTAGCTCTTCTAACCACCATGCTCTTGCTATGGCTCTAATAGCTCTGACCCCAGGGCAACTTTATTTATTAACATACAATTAAAATAACATTTCAGTACAAATAAAATATCACCACATGGTGGTATTGTGTTCCCCAAAATATTGTGTACCTTAATAAACTTATCTGGGGTCAGAGAACAGAAAAGCCACTAGTTAGGCAGTGATAGCACATGCCTTTAATCCTAGCATTCCAGCGGCAGAAATCCGGGATCTCTGTGAGTTCAAGGCCACATTGGAAACAGCCAGGCATGGTGACTCATGCCTTTAATCCCAGAAAGCGAGCCTTTAATCCTAGGGAGTGATGGTAGAAAGCAGAAAGGTATATAAGGCATGAGGACCAGAAACTAGAAGCATTTGGCTGGTTAAGCATTTGGCTGGTTAAGCATTCAGGCTTTTAAGCAGCAGTTCAGCTGAGAACCATTGGGATGAGGACACAGAAGCTTCCAGTTTGAGGAAACAGGACCAGCTAAGGAATTGGAAAGATGAGATAACTGTGGCTTGTTCTGTCTCTCTGATCTACCAGCATTGACCCCTATAACTCGCCTCAGGTTTGATTTTATTAATAAGAACTTTGAAGATTCATGCTACAGTCTTAGAATCAAGTTTCAGTCCGTAGTGAGCTGCCTCCATCTCTTTGACCCTGAGGTGAAACAGGATATCATGTAATGGGAGCTTGTGAAAGAAAGGAATTTTTACCTACTAGCTCCAAAGCAGAGTGGGGGGAAGGAGAGGGAGAGAGATGAGAAGAGGAGGATGCTAGGAGAAGAGGAGCAGGAGAAGAGAAGAGGAGGAGGAAGAGGTGGAGGAAAGGATAGGAAGAAGAAAAGAGGAAGGAAGAGGAGAAGGGAAGAAATTCATGCAAGTTATTCTCTTCCAGGACATGGCCCCAATGACCTACTTCCTCCAGCTATACATTCTTATATAGTTTCCACTTCCATTCTTACTACTCACACAATTATGAGTTCATTAGTATATGATTTCATAAAATCACAGTCCTCATGACCAGTCACCTCTGATTGCTGCTGCGGGACTAATCCTTCAACACATAATAATTTTCCAGGAAACACATCTTATGCTACCCACCACATACCCTAAGACCCATTTTCTCAGTCCTGTATCCTGATTTCTGCCTATGCTTGAAGTGACAGATTTTGAGAAGCACAAAGCAGCTGGCTCCAGTTCACATAATAACTCAGCTTTAAAATGAAGGGATTTTGCCAATATGCGATATTCAATCTTAAATTTATCCATAATTTGAATAACAAATTTTATTTTTTTAACAGATTTTAGATGTATATAATCCATTCTAGTCACTCTACCCTACAAAAAACCTTATCTCTCTTCTACTCCTACCAGCCCCTCTTCTTTTCTCCAAAGCTCTTCTCCACATTTATCAAGTTTTTGTGTCTCACACAAACTGGAACCATCTGTGCATCCATGGGTTTTACACTATTCAGTAGAGTTTAATGAGCTCACCAGCAGGCATACAGACAGAGTGTATACATCCCTTGACCCCATCATCTATTATCTGTCAATAGTTTAGTAGTAAGTGGTACTATCCCTGGGAGCTGCTTCCCCATGTCTAGCTGGCTGATGGGCAGGCCCAACTTGTGTGGGTCCAAAGGTGGTAGGTGCAGGTGCTATATGTTCATGATGGCCATGGTCGTGTCATGCTTAGAAGACAGCACTTCCTAGCCTTTTTCATATCCTCTGTTGCTACATTCTGTTGTTGTTTGTTTTTGCTCTTTTGGGTGGCCTGTCACACAGCTCCCAAGTAAATCACACACTGAGGCCTATTCTTAATTATAAATGCCTGGCCTTAGCCTGGCTTGTTTCTTTTTCTTTCTTTTTCTTTTTCTTTTTTTTTTTTTTTGGTTTTTCGAGACAGGGTTTCTCTATGTAGCTTTGTGCCTTTCCTGGAACTCACTTGGTAGCCCAGGCTGGCCTCGAACTCACAGAGATCCGCCTGGCTCTGCCTCCCAAGTGCTGGGATTAAAGGCATGCGCCACCACCGTCCGGCCTGCCTGGCTTGTTTCTTGCCAGCTTTCTTTAACTTTAATCATCCCAGTTACCTTTTGCCTCTGGGCTTTTCCTTTTATATTCCTGTATACCTTCCTTTTTTATTACTCCATGGCTTGCTATGTAGCTGGTTGTGTGGTCCCTGAAGTCCTCCTCCTTCTCTGGCTACTTTTTTTGTAGCTCTTTCCTCCCAGTTTTCTCCTTCTACTTATCCTCTCTGCCTGCCAGATTCACATATCCTTTCTCCTGCCTTGCTATTGGCCATTTAGTTCTTCATTAGACCATCAGGTGTTTTAGACAAGCAAAATCACATAGCTTCACAGAGTTAAACAAAAGCAACATAAACAAAAGTAACACACCTTAAAATAATATTCTACAACAACATTCTTTCCACTTCGTCTTCTACAATTTTCCTTGAGCCTTAAGCAGGTGGTATAAATATCTACTTATAAAAATGACTACTCAGCTATCCCTTATTCTCAGTATCCTGTACAGCCATAGGTGTAGATGAACAGTTTTATTAAATAAGAAACACAGAGCCAATATTGTGATATTTTATTTGTACTGAGATGTGGTTTTATTTGTATATTAATAAAGTTGCATTTTAGTACAAGTAGAATATCACCATACATAGGTATCTGCATTCACCTCCATTCACAGCAAAGAGAAGCTTTTCTGATGAAAGCTGAAAGTAGCTTTTCTCTATGGCTTAAACAGATATTTAGAAGGTCATTGATACTATGCCCATTTAGCTTAGCAGCAATATTAGCTTCTCTCAAGGCCCTAAGACCTCCTCAGATCTGTGTTTGTTTGGTTTACCAGTTTTATAGTATTTGGGATGGATTCTATTTTGTAGAGTGGACCTGAAATATAATTAGGGAGCTACTGGTTGCTCCCCTTATAATTATATCACTATTGCAGCAGTGGGACCATGTAGCATAGCAGGTTGTTTATAGAATATAGACCACAGAATCAACTATCCAGGAATCATAGGAGTTCACAGAAACTCAGTATGGGTCCAGTCTAGGTTCTCTGCATATATGTTTTGTTTGAGCAGTTTAGTGTTCTTGTGAGACTACTAACAGTGGGAGTGGAGGCTATCTTGGAGCTGGAGTTTTCTCCAGTCCTGCCTGGCCCACGGTCAGGACAAATCTCTCTCACCCGCCAGTCCCGCAGCTGCTCAGACCCAACCAAGTAAACACACAGAGACTTATATTACTTATAAACTGTATGGCTGTGGCAGGCTTCTTGATAACTGTTCTTATATCTTAAATCAACCTGTTTCTATTAACCAGTTGCCACATGGCTCATGGCTTACTGGTATCTTAATATCTACTTCTCATTGTGGCAGCTGGCAGTGTTTCTGTTTCAGCTTTCCTCCTCCCAGAAGTCTCCTCTCTCCTTGTCCCACCTATACTTCCTGCCTGGCTACAGGCCAATCAGTGTTTTGTTTATTAACCAATCAGAGCAACACATTTAACATACAGAACATCCCACAGCACTGTCTCTGACTTTTTTCCCCTGCTTTTGCACTCTTTTCCTCCTACTGAGTTGCCTCATCCAGCCTAAATATGAGGAAATGTACTTACTCTTCTTGTAACTTGTTATGCCATGTTTGGTTGATATCCCTGGGAGGCCTGCAATTTTCTGAAGGGAAATGAAGAAGAGTGGATCTAGGGCAGGGGGAGGGAAAGGGGGAGGGACTTGGAGTTAGAGAGTAAGAAGGGGAAGTGCAGTAAGAATGTAATATATGAGAGAAGAATAAATACAAAAGAAAAAAGATCCCAGAGTACACACCTGGGATAGACTGTTGTTGAGCCCTTGTCTTCCTCAGTATCCTGCATTAACACTATGAAACCCTATCCACAGAAAGGAAGCTTTCAACTCAGTTCCAGCTTGAATTCTCTATACCATGTATCCAAGATGTTTGGACTCTCTGTATCACTTTATTCCAGATAAGGTTTTATCTACTAGTTTTGATGAGGAACCAAAAGAGTAATATGAACTTATATTTTCTTGAACTCCATGTCCCAACAGCTTCTATGGAGGTATCCCACACCTAGCCATGGGTTTTTGTTTTGAAACTCACTACTTCTAAGACCTCCCAATTCAAGCCTCATAGGGTTGTTGTTTTTATGTCTTTGGGGGGGCACCACCAACCTCCCAAATAAATAACTCACATGGAGGTTTATGGTTAATTTTATGAATGCCCAGCCTTAGCTTGCTTTAGCTTCTAGCCAGCTTTTCTTAACTTAACTTATTCCATCTACCTTTTGCCTCTGGGCTTTTCCTGTTCTCTTACTTCTGTAAATTTTACTCTTACTCCATGGCTTTTGTGTAGCTAGGTGGCTGGCCCCTGGAGTCCTCTTCCTTCTCCAGCTGCTAGATCTTTTCCTCCCAGATTTATCCTCTATATATTCTCTCTGCCTGCCAGCCCACCTATCCTTTCTCCTGCCTTGCTATTGGCTGTTCAGTTCTTCAGTAGACCATTAGGTGGTTTAGACAGGCAAAGTAACACAGATTCACAGAGTTAAACAAATGCAACATAAACCAAAGTAACACACCTTAAAATAATATTCTACTACATAGGGTGTCTTGAATTCAAACTCTTTTATGTTATTATATTGAATTAATAAATGTAAGTTTCCTTGTGACTTTTAATACAACATCCTGCCCACTCTGTCATCTCCTCTATCCCCCACACCTCTTACAGTTAACACATTTCTGCCCCCAGCATTCCCTCTCTTCCCTTATTCTCATCATGTCATTACTGTCTTCCTTTCCTCCCTAAAGCCCTGCCCCATTTCTAGTGTTCTGGTTACCAGGGCACACCATGTTAACACCACAAAACTAGAGACTCCAGGACAGAAACTACATGTGAGAGATGTGGTGTTTTCCTTTGGGGCTGGATTATCTTGCTCAATATTTTTCCTATTTTATATACTTACCTTTCTTAATGTCTTCATACCTGAATAAAATTCCACAGTATATACGTGTCAAACATTCATTATCTAATCATCTGTTGATGGATATCTAGGCTGATTTCATTTCCAAGCTTCTGTGAACTGAACTTCAATGAGCATGGTTGTGCAAATGTCTCCATAGTAGAATATAAATTCTATTGGATATATTACTTTGAGTGGTAAAGGTGGGTTATATAGCAGTTCTAATTCTTAAGAAGCCTCCAGATTTATTTACACAGTGGCTGCATTAGTTTTCAGTCTCACAGCCACTGTGTAAACATTCCTCTATCCCCACATCCACTCCATCATTTGTTATCATTTGTTTCCTTGATATTGAACATTCTCAAGGAATGAGACGGATTCACAAGTAAATATTATGGGGGGGTCTCCTTTTTTCCCCGAGGCCTATTGGCCACCAGTCAATGAGGACAAGGGGCAGAAGCAACAACAGATAACTTTGTACAGCCTGTGACCATGACAGAGAAAGCCTTCCAGGAGATAACTTCAGTGAATCAGCTCAGCTTTATTCCAGAGTATAGGGGATATATAGGATTGGGGACAGTAGCTCAAGAACCACCTAATTTGCATTAAACAGCACACACTCCTATTATAAAGCTCTGAGTACAAGTCTTGGTTATCACATGTGGAAGCACAGTCCTGTTGTAATGTTCCTAGTCAATGTCTAATTACCATATGGGTAGCAGGGGGAACTGCATCCAGGGTCACACTACAGATAAGTCAGGCAGTCAGGCCTAAAGATAGTCTCCAAAAGAGGTCAGACACCTTCTGCCTCAGGCATGGGGGGAGGGCATGGAATCATCCATGTTGTTGAGCCTAGAGAGCTGTCAGGCCATGGTAGACCCTCTGACCAGCAGGGCCTCCCAGTAAGTTTTAACCTGCATTTTCCTAATAGATAAGTGTTCCCTAGCTGTGTGCATTTCCTACATTGAGAATTCTCTGGCTACTCCTATGGTACATCTTATAAATGGGTCATTTCCTTGGAATTTAGGTTTCTGAGTTCCATGTTTATTTTGGTTACTAATCTACTGCTAGATGTTAACTGGGAAGTAGTTTGTCCCTTCTTTTGATGTTGTTTACTTTGCTATACATAACTTTTTTTGTGTCTTGTGATCCAATTTATCAATTATTGGATTTACTTCTGTTGGGGACTATGGGGATCTAGCCCCTTGATAGTCCCCTCTCAGGGTCCAGGAAGAATCTACAACCAGCTGATAATTAATCTTTGAAGAAAAGAAATGAATCTATGCACATGAAACTCCCTAGTCCACACACTTTATTATTCTGTGTCAGTTCTCTCTCTACAAGCTTATACTCTTTCTCATTTTTAGCTCCTTTCTTGCCCAGTTTCTCCTTACATTTATCTGTTGTCTAAGTTATATCTTAATTCCTTCTTTTAGTTCTTCCCCTTCTAGGTTCTCATCCATCTAGTTCTTTCCCATATCAGCTCCTCTCCCATCTCCTTCTCTCTCATCTTGTTCTTCCCCATCTGGCTCTTCCTCATCTTCCATCTCATTCCTCTAGCACTCTCTTCTAGCCCTTCTATCTAGTTCTTCCCCATCTCAGCTTGTTCCTCTCAAGTTCTTACCCATCTAGTTCTTCCATTCTCTTTTCTCTTCTACATCCTCTCATGCCCTGGAAGTTCCGGGTATATATACACTTACAAGTAGTATTCCCTTAGCAATGCAAAGCCAGGCTACCAGAGTCAAAAGGAGTGATAAGAATCACATAGAGAGGCAGTAATTGTTAATTATCATTTGCAACCTCAAAGGGAAGTGACCAATGGGGAAATGAATTAACTAAAGGCTAAATTCGGGTAATATCTAAGAAGAGGGATCTCATGTGCTCCACTATAGTCTTAAACATGATTGGTAGAAAATGTTAAGAATCTGTAAGTTGCTAGGTCAATGGGTGAAAATAAAACTGCCTTCTTTTTTCCTGTGGCTCATATCTGTCCAAGCTATCTGCCATTTTTCTGCAGGGTGGGGGAAAGTGTGCTTGGTCACTAGGCAACCTGTGTATAGCTAGATGCCTCTGGTGATAGTAAAAGGGAGATCTGGAACTAGAGGTAAGATTTGGGAAAGGAAGAAGTTGAGCTTAATTGGCACATCTGCCAGGCCTTCTCAAGCAGGGAATCTGGATACTTAAGTCTATTCTTAGAGAGTACAGAAGTACCTCTGATAAGATACTTTCCTCCATCTGAGGATGGACCTGGCCAGATTCTGCCAATGATGATAATTACAGGGAGGCTTAAACTGGGGTTCTGGCTGAGCATAGCTGTCAGCACAGAAAGTTATCTAAATATGCCTAGAAGTGATTAGGAAAGGAGTTAAAGGTTTATAAAGTTAGTAAGGCTGTAAGAAAGGAGGTTTCAAGCTAAATTGTGTAAAACTATTACTTAACATCCACCTGACCTAGATAATGTCTCCTTGTGGAATTTACCTTAAATCAGGAGACTTTCATGAGGACTGTTATTACTGAAAGTCCTTGAAAGTGGCCATGGGAGATACCTGATTCCAGAGAAAGCCTTTCCTGAGGCTGTTCTCCAAATACTTGGAATGTGTATATCCAGACAGTGATCAGTCCATACTATTAGCCCTTCTTAGGGAAAAATCAATTGGGAAAACTATGAAGGCACACATGATTTTCATAACAGAATACAGCTGATATATAACAAGCCAAATAACACCAAAAGCTCCTTGGAATTTGGCTTCCTCTGGAGGAAATCCTTGATCCCTCCAGGTAGTGACTTTGCCATAACCAGCTGAGTTCTTATATTTTCTTGTGGCCCACAGCATACTTCCTGTGCTACCAGTGTCTTATTCAGACAATCCTTACTTATGCTTGAAATGTCCTCCCTATTCTTTCCTCTACCAGTTTAAGGGATTGGATCTTATATTGAGGTCTTTGATCACTGGGAGTTGAGTTTTTAAAGTGAGATATAAGCATCTAGTTTAATGCTTCCATTAGAGAACGGTGAATTTAGGGTCTTCTCAAACCCTTGAGGCTTATTCATGAGCTGAAATGTATTTATCTCCTGCACTTGTTGATAAAATTAACTCACTGGTCCCATGTGCTCAGTCTTGCCTCATCTTGACTCTGCCATCAAATCAAGAACACACGTTTGTGGCATGTGAGTATACAAGGTCAAACAAGAACAAGAAAGTAGTTTTCTACCCAGAATCAATGTCAAATAATTTAAACCAGCAAGGGACTTTGTTAGTTATCCACAGGGAATACAATCTAAGATAAAATTGAGGATATGATCCTGTTGCAGGAATCTTAAAAGTTCTTATTAATAAAATCAAACCTGAGGCGAGTTATTGGGGTCCATGCTGGTAGATCAGAGAGACAGAACAAGCCACAGCTATCTCACCTCGCCGGATCCTCAGCTGGTCTTGTCTCCTCAGACTGGAGGCCTCTGAGTCCTCATCCGGAATGGGTCTCAGCTGAATTACTGCTCAAAAGCCTGAATGCTTAACCAGCCAAAATCTTAACTAGCCAAAAAACTTCTAATTTCTGGTCCTCACGCCTTATATATCTTTCTGCTTTCTACCACCACTCCCTGGGATTAAAGGCTGACTTTCTGGGATTAAAGGTGTGTGTCACCATGCTTGGCTATTTCCAATGTGGCCTTGAACTCACAGAGATCCAGAGGGATTTCTATCTCTGGAATGCTAGGATTAAAGGTGTGAGTGCCACCATTTTCTAGCCTTTGTATTTAGTGACTGTCTGTTCTCTGACCCCAGATAAATTTATTAGAGTACACAATATTTTGGGGAACACAATACCACCACATGATCCTGTGGGAGAAATGTTTATTGCTCATTCACATGTCTTCTCTCTCTATGATGACAGGCCTGGTGCCTAGATTCCCTGTGTGAGTAAGGAAATGTTCACATTCCAGATTATAAGGAATTTCTGTAGTTCATTCTCAAAATATCAGGAATGGGTGAGAGTTTCAAGAGTGCACTGAATGTTGGTGACAGGCATTATTACAGATGTATCATCTCTCCTTTCTTCCAGGGGACCTCAGACCTACATCCCCCATGAGTGCTGAAACCCACAAAGGTAACTAACAGCTATACAAGGCCAGATAAGTCAATAGTATTCTGCTAATATATCATCTGACCCTTGAGAGAAAGGCAATGAGAAAGGAGGGAGCCTGTCTTTGCAAGACTCACAAGAACAGGAATGAGAGATGCATTCCCAGGGCAGAGTTCCTCCCATGACCCTTGCTACTTCCTTCCCATAGAAACAATAACTCCACCCACTCCCATCCTGAACACCCCACCATGAACCCCTCCTCCTTGTCAGGCAGAGTGTCACACTAATAACTGGATGCAAGAATGTAAATATGTTTTTCAAATGACTTCCCAGTGAAAGAAGTGAGCCAGGGATAGAGAAATACATTAAAAGTGCAAGAAGTGGTCAGACAATGGGAGACCCAGATAGAGCCTTTCTTTGCTCAGTGCCAGTCTCATCTTCACCCCTAGATGCCCCTGCCCTACAACACTTCCTGGACCAGCATCGAGAGCAGCTGGTGGCCCGAGTGACATCAGTGGACCCTCTCTTGGACAAACTGCATGGTCTGGTGCTGAATGAAGAGGATTATGAGGCGGTGCGGGCTGAAGCCACCAACCAAGGAAAAATGAGGAAGCTCTTCAGCCTCAGTAGATCCTGGACCAGGGCCAACAAAGACCAAGTCTACCAAGCTCTGAAGGAGACCCATCCTCATCTGATCAGGGAACTCCATGAAAAGTCAAGCAGCATTTCTCTGGGATCCTGACATCTTAGTGGCTGTGGCATGAGCACTCCCCTCAGAGTCATGGGTTTACCTGATTTTCCTTTGACCTTCAATTTCTCCATCTACAAACCAGTGGTCATCTGAGTTGCCTCTCTGATAGCACTGTTATCAGGACACCTTTTGGGGATCCAGATGCCCCTCTTGACCTTTCCCAGCCAGATGGTCACGTGGGATGAGCATCTCAGTAAACATCCAGTGGAGTCAGCAAGTCTATTCAGCCCTTGTCCAGTCTGTTCTTAGTGCCTGAGTGGCTAGTCTCATGCCCACTTGGCGCATGATAGTATAAGCAGTACTGGGGAGCATGGAAATAGAGACAAATAGAAGGTACTTTTCTCTGGAAAGTATATGTCTTATAATAGGAAAGGAAGAGAGCTTCTTAAAGATTTTCCACCCTCAGTTTGGTTTTATGTACTAATTTAATTTCCATTTCCAGGTCTCAAATAGTTTATTCATTTCATTCCACTATTTGGGGGATATTATCTGGATTTTTTATTTTATAATTTAATTTAATTTTACATATCAGCCATGGATTCTCCTGTCCTCCCACCGACCAACCGCCCATTCCCATCTCCTCCAGGGCAAAGACTCCCCTGGGCATTCAGCTCAACCTGGTAGATTCAGTCCAGGCAAGTCCAGTCCCCTCCTCTCAGGCTGAGCAAAGTATCCCTGAATAAGCCCAAGCTTCCAAACAGCCAGCTCATGCATGAAGGACAGGTCCCGGTCCCACTGCCTGGGTGCCCCCCAAACAGTTCAAGCTAATCAACTGTCTCACTTATCCAGAGGGCCTGATCCAGTTGGGGGTTCCTCAGCTATTGGTTCATAGTTCATGTGTTTTCATTAGTTTGGCTACTTGTCCCTGTCCTTTTTACAAGCTTGGTCTCAGCAATCTCGCTCTTACAATCCCTCCTCTTTCTCACCAATTGGACTCCTGGAGCTCAACCTGGGGCCTGGCTGTGGATCTTTGCATCCCCTTCCCTCAATCATTGGATGAGATTTCTAGCATGACAGTTAGGGTGTTTGGCCATCCTATCACCAAAGTAGGTCAGTTCGGGCTTTCTTTCAACCATTGCCAGTAGTATATTGTGGAGGTATATTTGTGGATTTCTGGGGACCTCTCTAGCACTTTGCTTCTTCCTATTTCCATGTGGTCTTCATTTATCATGGTCTCTCATTCCTATTTTTCCCTCTCTGTTCTTGATCCAGCTGGGATCTCCCACTCCCCTAAGCTCTCTTTCCCTCAAACCTTGCCCCTCCTTACCCCCACTCACGTCCAGGTTGTTCATGTAGATCTCATCCATTTCTCTGTCACTGGGAAATCCCTGTGTCTTTCTTAGGGTCCTGTTTTCTAGATAGTTCCCTGGAGTTGTGAGTAGCAGGCTAATCATCTTTGTTTTACATGTAGTATCCTCCTATGAGTGAGGACATACCATGTTTGTCTTTCTGAGTCTGGGTTACCTCACTCAGGATGATTTTTTCTAGATCCATCCATTTGTGTGAAAACCTCATGATGTCATTGCTTTTCTCTGCTAAGTAGTACTCCATTGTGTATATGTACCACATTTTATTTTTTTACTGCTGAGTAATATTCCATTGTGTTTATGTGACACATTTTATTTATCCATTCTTCAGTTGAAGGGTATCTAGATTGTTTCCAGGTTCTGGCTATTACAAACAATGCTGATATGAACATAGCTGAGCAAGTGCCTTGGGTATATGCCCAAGAGTGGTATAGCTGAGTCTTGGGGGAGATGGATTCCCAATTTTCTAAGAAAGCGCCATATTGATTTCCAAAGTGGCTGTACAAGCTTGCATTCCCACCAGCAGTGGAGGAGAGTTCCCCTTGCTCCACATCCTCTCCAGCATAAGCTGTCTTCAGTGTTTTTGATCTTAGCCATTCTGACAGGTGTAAGTGGTATCTCAGAGTTGTTTTGATTTGAATTTCCCTAATGATTAGGGATGTTGAGCAATTCCTTAAATGTCTTTCAGCCTTTTGAGCTTCCTCTGTTGAGAATTCTGTTTAGTTCTATACCCCATTTCTTAATTGGACTGTTGGGCATTTTGATGTCCAATTTCTTGAGTTCTTTATATATTCTGGATATCAGCCCTCTGTCAGATGTGGGGTTGGTGAAGACTTTTTCCCATTCTGTAGGCTGTCGCTTTGCCTTGTTGACCACATCCTTTGCTCTATAAAAGCTTCTCAGTTTCAAGAGGTCCCATTGATTGATTGTTTCTCTCAGTGTCTGTGCTACTGGTGTTATATTTAGGAAGTGATCTCCTATGCCGATATGTTCAAGACTACTTCCTACTTTCTCTTCTATCAGGTTCAGAGTAGCTGGATTTATGTTGAGGTCTTTGATCCACTTGGACTTAAGTTTTGTGCATGGTGATAGATATGGATCTACTTGCAGCCTTCTACACATTGACATCCACTTGTGCCAGCACCATTTGTTGAAGATGCTTTCTTTTTTCCATTGTACAGTTTTGGCTTCTTTGTCAAAAATTATATGTTCATAGGTGTGTGGATTAATGTCAGGGTCTTCAATTCAATTCCATTGGTCTACATGTCAGTTTTTATGACAGTACCAAGCTGTTTTTATTACTGTAGCTCTATAGTAGAGCTTGAGGTCAGGAATTGTGATGCCTCCAGAGGTTGTTTATTGTACAGGATTCTTTTGGCTATTCTGGGTTTTTGTTTTTCCATATGAAGTTGAGTATTATTCTTTCCAGGTCTGTGAAGAATTGTGTTGGTATTTTGATGGGGATTGCATTGAATCTGTAGATTGCTTTTGGTAAGATTGCCATTTTTACTATGTTAATCCTGCCTATCCATGAGCATGGGAGGTCTTTCCATTTTCTGACATCTTCTTCAATTTATTTTTCCAGGGGCTTAAAGTTCTTGTCATATAGGTCCTTCACTTGCTTAGTTAGAGTTACACCAAGGTATTTTATATCATTTGTGGTTATTGTAAAGGGTGATGTATCTCTGATTTCCTTCTCAGCCTGTTTGTCAATTGTATATAGGAGGGCTACTGATTTTTTTGAGTTGATCTTGTATCCTGCTATGTTGGTGAAGGTGTTTATAAGCTGTATCAGTTCCTTGGTTGAATCTTTGGGGTCACTCAAGTATACTATCATATCATCTGCTAATAGGGAAATCTTGACTTCTTGCTTTCCAATTTGTATCCCCTTAATCTCCTTATGTTGTCTTATTGCTCTGGCTAGATCTTCTAGTACTATATTGAATAAGTATGGGGAGAGCGGACAGCCTTGCCTTGTTCCTGATTTTATTGGAATCACTTTGAGTTTCTCTCCATTTAATTTGATGTTGGCTGTTGGCTTGCTGTAAATTGCCTTTATTATGTTTAGGTATGTTCCCTGTATTCCTGATCGCTCCAAGACCTTTATCATGAAGGGGTGTTGAATTTTATCAAATGCCTTTTCTGCATCTAGTGAGATGATCATGTGGTTTTTTTTCTTTGAGTTCGTTTATATGGTGTATTACATTGACAGACTTTCATATGTTGAACCACCCTTGTATCCCTGGGATGAAGCCTACTTGATCATGGTGGATAATTGTTTTGATGTGTTCTTGGAGTCTGTTTGCCAATATTTTATTGAGTATTTTTGCATCAATGTTCATGAGGGAGATTGGACTGTAGTTCTCTTTCTTTGTTGCATCTTTGTTTGGTTTAGGAATCAGGGTAATTATAGATTCATAGAAGGAGTTTGGTAATGTTCCTTCTGCTTCTATTGTGTGGAACAATTTAAAGAGTATTGGTATTAATTCTTCTTTCCAGATCTGGTAGAATTCTGCGCTGAAACCATCTGGTCCTGGGCTTTTTTTTGGTTGGGAGACTTTTAATGACTGTTTCTATTTCCTTAGGGGTTATTGGACTATTTAAATAGTTTATTTGGTCTTGATTTAACTTAGGTTTGTGGTACCTTTCCAGAAAATTATCCATTTCTTTTAGATTTTCCAGTTTTGTGGAGTAGAGGTTTTTGAAGTATGACCTGATGATTCCCTGAATTTCCCCATTGTCTGTTGTTATGTCCCCCTTTTCATTTCTGAATTTCTTAATTTGGATGCTCTCTCTTTCTCTCTGTCTTTTGGTTAGTTTGGATAAGGGCTTGACTATCTTGTTGATTTTCTCAAAGAACCAACTCTTTGTTTCATTAAATTTTTGTATTGTTCTCTTTGTTTCTATTTTATTGATTTCAGCTCTCAATTTGATAATTTCCTGGCGTCTATTCTTCCTGGGAGACTTTGATTCTTCTTGTTATAGAGCTTTCGGGGTTGCTGTTAAGTCACTAGTGTGAGATTTCTCCAACTTCTTTATGTGGGCATTTAGTTCTATGAATTTCCCTCTTAGCACTGCTTTCATAGTGTCCCATAAGTTTGGGTATGTGGTGTATTCATTTTTATTGATCTCTAGGAAGTCTTTAATTTCTTTCTTTATTTAGTTCTTAACCCATTGGTGATTCAGTTGAGCATTATTCAGTTTCCATGAGATTGTAGGTTTTTTGTAGGGTTTTTTTTTTTTTTGTTGTTGTTGTTGTTGTTGTTGTTGTTGTTGAAATCTAACTTTAAACCATGGTGGTCTGATAGAATGCAGGAGGTTATTCCAATTGTTTTGTATCTGTTGAGATTTGCTTTGTGGCCAAGTATGTGGTCAATTTTAGAGAATGTTCCATGGGGTGCTGAGAAGAATATATATTCTTTTTTGTTAGGATGGAATGTTCTGTAGATATCGATTAAGTCCATTTGAGTCATAACATCAGTTAAATCCTTTATTTCTCTGCTAAGTTTTGATTTGGGAGATCTGTCCAGTGGTGAAAGTGGGATGTTGAAGTCTCCCACTATTAATGTGTGGGGTTTTATATGTGATTTAAGCTTTAATAATGTTTTACATATTTGGGTGCCCTTGTGTTTGGGGCATATGTGTTGAGAATTGAAACTTCATCTTGGTGGATCTTCCCTTTGATGAGTATGTAATGCCCTTCTTGATCTCTTTTGATTGATTTTTAGTTTGAAGTCTATTTTGCTGGATATTAGGATGGCTACACCCACTTGCTTCTTAAGACCATTTGATTGGAAAGTCTTTTTCCAGCCTTTTATTCTTAGGTAGTGTCTATCTTTGAATTTGAGATGTGTTTCTTGTATGCAGCAGAAAGATGGGTCCTGCTTTCGTATCCATTCTGTAAGCCTGTGTTTTTTATAGGTGAATTAAGTCCATTGATATTAAGGGATATTAATGACCATTGATTGTTCATTCGTTATTTTTTTTTATTTTTTTTATTTTTGGTGGTAGAATGTGTGTACTTCTCTTCTTTGGGGTTTACTGCTATGGTGTTATCTATTGCCTGTGTTTTCGAGGGTGTATCTGACTTCCTTTGATTGGAATTTTCCTTCTAGTGCTTTCTGTAGGGCTGAGTTTGTGCATTGTTTAAATCTGGCTTTGGCTTGGAATGTCTTGCTCACTCCATCTATGATGATTGAAAGTTTTCCTGGGTATATTAGTCTAGGCTGGCATCCATAGTCTCTTAGTGTCTGCATTACATCTGTCCAGGTCCTTCTGGCTTTCAAAGTCTCCATTAAGAAATCGGGTGTTATTCTGATGGGTTTGACTTTATAAGTCATTTGGCCTTTTTCCTTTGCTGCTCTTAATATTCTTTCTTTATTCTGTACGTTTAGTTGTTTAATTATTATGTGGAGGGGACTTTTTGGGGGATCTAGTCTGTATGGTCTTCTATAGGCTTCTTGTATCTTCATAGGCATTTCCTTCTCTAAGTTGGGAAAGTTTTCTTCTATGATCTTGTTGAATATATTTTCCTTGCCTTTGAGTTGGTATTCTTCTTTTTCCTCTATCCCTATTATTCATAGGTTTGGTCTTTTCACTGTGTCCCAAATTTCTTGGACATTTTGGGTCATGACTTTGTTGGCTTTAGTGTTTTCTTTAACTGATGAATCTATTTCTTCTACCATATCTTCAATGCCATAGATTCCCTCTCCCATCTCTTGCATTCTGTTGGTTATACTTGCATCTGAAGTTCCTGTTTGTTTACTCAGATTTTCTATTTCCAGCATTCCCTCTCTTTGTGTCTTCTTCATTTTTTCTATTTCCCTTTTCAGGTCTTGGACTGTTTCCTTCATCTGTTTCATTGCTTTTTCATGATTTTCTTTCAGGGATTTATTGTTTTCTTCTGCTTTATTTGTCCTTTCCTCTAGTTTTTTATAGCGTTCTTCCCATTTTTTGTTTATCTTTTCCTCATTTTTATTTTTTATTTCTTCTTTATAAGCCTCTAGCCTCTTAATGATGTTATTCATAAGGTTGCTTTCTTCTGCATCTTCCATTTTGTCATGTTCAGGTCTAGCTGTTGGAGGAGGGCTAGGTTCTGGTGATGCTGTATTGCTCTTCATTTTGTATGTACTTCTGCCTTGATGCCTGCCCATCTCCTTGTGGATTTGTCCTTGGTCTTATCAGTGCTCTTGGTCCAGACAGAGCTGACATATTCAAGAAGCCTCTCTCTGGTCCAAATGGAAGCTCTGAGCTGGATGGGAGCTGGGGGCTGGTCTCTGAATCTCAGTCAGTGGCTGGGGTCTCTGGCAGATGGGTGAGGGGGCAGGGTGTGGAGATTGCAGGGTCTGCTGGGGGGCAGTCTTGGAGAAGGGGAACCTTGGGGGGGGGTCCCACCCGATGGCCAGAACCTGGGGCCAAGCTGGGAAGGTCTTCCCTTCAATGGCTGGTGCCCAGAGATGGGACCTAGGGACAGGCCTCCCTGGGTATGACCCCAGGCACTCACCTCTGGTCCAGAAGGGGACTCCAGGCAGCATGGGGGGGGGCTGGTCTCTGAGTCTCAGGAAGTGGCTGGGGTCTCGGGGGCATGGGTGAGGGGGCAGGGTGTGGAGATTGCAGGGTCTGCCAGGGGTGTGGGGGGGTCTTGGAGAAGGGGAACCTTCCTGGTGGTGGTGGGGGTCCTGCCAGATGGCCAGAACCTGGGGCCAAGTTGGGCTGGTCTTCACCAGAATGGCTGGTGCCCAGGGATGGGACCTAGGGGCAGGTCTCTCTGGGTATGACCCTAGGCACTCACCTCTTGTCCAGATGGGAGCTCCTGGGCCTTATCTGGATTTTAAAGGGACTTATTCATTTCCTCACATTGTGTTTTCATAGATTTCTTTAAGGGACTCATTCATTTCTTCACAATGTGTATTCCTGGATTTCTTTAAGGGATTTATTAATTTCCTCTTTGAGGATTTTTATCATCTTCATACAGGCTCTTAAGATATTTTTCTTGAGCTTTGACTATATTGGAATATTCAGGGCCTGCTGTGGTAGGAGAGCTGGGCTGTAGTGGCGACACATTGACCTGGCTATTATTGATCATGTTTTTATGCTGGCACCTAAGCATCTGGGACTGGGACGATTATTGGTCAAAATGCTAATTTCTGAGCTTGTTTTGTTGGGTAGATGTTTTGTTCTTTGGTTTCTGTTTCTTCTCTGGAATTTAGGAGAGTATGATGGATGTTTGTTGCCTGGTAAGAAATTTCCTGGACCTGATATGTGTGGCTACTGGGGTTTCTAGCCATTAGGAGCTGACACTTAGGAATGGGGATAGGCATGACATCTGAAGGAGTTAACAAGAGGGAGGAGATCAGAGTGTTTAACAAGGATCTGTTTATTTTTTTTTCTCCTTGGAATGGGGGAGAGACAGTGAAGAGATGTCACCCCAGAGGGTCTCCTATAGCTCTGGAGGTAAGACTGGTGGTACCTAGAGGAACAGAAGGAGAGTGGAAAATCTATACACAACCTACCTGCTTCCCTGGCAGAAGTACTCTGTTGGTTATCAGGGATTATCTGGTAGAATTTGAGGCTGGGACAAAGCAACATATAGGGAGAGGGAATTTAGGAGGGGAAGGTTTGTTTGATCCACAGGAGATGTGGTCAAAAGGGGGAAGAAAGGTGACCTGTTGCAGAGATAGGAATGAGACTAGGGGATTGGATTTGGAGGAGAAAGAAGAATAATAAAGGTCTTCAGTTAGCTTACCTGTTTCCCTGCATCTGGTCAGACCACCATGGATTAAAGCTGGATATCAAAACAATAGAAAGTTTACAAACTCATAGAAACTGAACAACTCTCTACTACATAAAAAATGGGTCATGACAGGAATAAAGAAAGACATTAAAGACTTTCTAGAACTCAATGGAAATGAATTCACAACATACTCAAACTTATGGGACACAATGAAAGCAATTCTAAGAAGAAAGTTCATAGCACTAAGTGCCTACATTTAAAAAAAACTGAAAAGATCTCATACTAGCAAATTAACAGCATACCTAAAAGCTCTAGAACAACAAATGGTGATCACATTAGAGAGGAGTAAATGATATTTCAGTAAATGAAATCCATAAAATAGAAACAAAGGAAAAATACAAAGAATCACTGAAACAGAGTTGGTTCTTGGAAAAAAATCAACAAGATCTACAAACCCTTATCCAAACTAACTAAAAGGTAGAGAGAGAATATTCAAATAACTAAAATCAGAAACAAAAGGGGGGACACAACAACAGACACCAAGGAAATCTAGAGTATCATAAGGACATATTTTAAAAACCAGTATGCCACCAGGTTGAAAAATCTAAAAATATGGATAATATTTTCAATACGCACCACTTACCAAGTTACATCAAGATCACATAAGTAATTTAAACAGACTAACCCCTAGTGATATAGAGATAGTCATTAAAAGTCTCCCAACCAAAAAAAAAAAGTCCATGTACAGATGATTTTATCAGATAATTCTACCAGATGATCAAAGAAGAGTTAATATCAATACTCCTCAAATTATTCCACAAAATAGAAACAGAAGAAACATTCCCCAATTCATTTTATCAGACCATAGTTACCATACCAAAACTACAAAATAATTCAAAAAAGAAAAAGAATTACAGACCAATTTCCCATATGAACATAGATGCAAAAAAAAAACTTACAAAATACTTGCAAATCAAAGTCAATAACACATTAAAATTGTCAATGATGTTCAAGTAGGCTTCATTCCAGAGTTGCAGAGATGGTTCAATATATGAAAAATCAATAAAGGTAATCTACCATAGAAACAAACTAAAAGAACCCCCCCAAAAAAAACACCACAAACACATGATCATATCTTTAGATGCAAAAAAGGCTTTTGAGAAAATCCAATACCCCTCCATGATAAAAGTCCTGGAGACATTAGGAATACAAAGAACATACCTAAGCGTAATAAAGGCAGTTTACAGAAAGCTCATATCCAGCATCAACTTAAATTGAGAGAAATTCAAAGCAATTCCACTAAAATAAGAAATAAGACAAGATTATCCACTCTCTCTACACTTAGTCAATATAGTATTTGAAGTCTTAGCTTGAGCAATAAGATTACTGAAGGATATCAAGGGGATATAAATTAGAAAGGAAGAATTCCAAATATCTTTATTTGCAGATGATTTGATAGTATACAAAAGTGACCCTAAAAATTCCACAGGGAATCTCTCACAGCTGATAAACACTTTCATCAAAGTTACTGGATACAAAATTAACTTACAAAAATCAGTAGCCCTGCTATATATAAATGACAAATGGACTGAAAAATAAATCATGGAAACAACACCTTAGCCTCCACTAATATAAAATACCTTGAGGTAACTCTAACCAAGCAAGGGAAAGACTATGATAAAAAAAAAAAAAAAAAAAAAAAAAAAAAAAAACCTTCTGAGGCTACCTGGAAAACAGGACCCCAAGAAAGACACGGGGATCACCCAATGACGGAGAAATGGATGAGATCTACATGAACAGCCTGGACATGAGTGGGAGCAATGAACGGCGAGGGTCGAGGGAAAGAGAGTGAGAGATCCCACCTGGATCAAGAACAGAGAGGGAGAACAAGGAATAGGAGACCATGGTAAATGAAGACCACATGAGAAAAACAAAGAGCTAAAGAGGCCCACAGAAGTCCACAAAGATACCCCCACAAAAGACTGCTGGCAATGGCCGAGAGACAGCTGGGACTGACCTACTCTGGTGATGGGATGGCCAAACACCCTAATAGTTGTGCCAGAAACCCCATCCAAGGACTGAGGAATCTGGATGCAGACATCCACAGCTAGGCCATGGGTGGAGCGCTGGGAGTCTAACTAGCGAGAAGGAGGAGGGCTTATATGAGCGAGAATTGTTGAAACCAAGGTTGGATAAAGCACAGGGATAAATAGCCAAACGAATGGAAACACATGAACTATGAACCAAAGGCTGAGGGGCCCCCAACTGGATCAGGCCCTCTGAATAGGTGAGACAGTTGATTGGCTTGATCTGTTTGGGAGGCATCTAGGCAGTGGTACCAGGTCCTGGGCTCGCTGCATGAGACAGCTGTTTGAAACCTGGGACTTATACAGGGACTCTTGGCTCAATCTGGGAGGAGGGGACTGGACCTGCCTGGATTGAGTCTATCAGGTTGATCTCAGTCCTTGGGGGTGGCCTTGATCTGGTGGTGGTGGGAATGGGGAGTGGGCTGGGGGAAGGGGAGGGGGACAGGAAGGGGGAGAACAAGGGAATCCGTGGCTGTTATGTAGAACTGAATAGTATTGTAAAATAAAATAAATAAAAGAAAAAGAAAATGCCGCCACAAAAAAAAAAAAACTTCAAGTCTTTAAAAAAAGAATTTGAAGAACGAACATATCAGAAGATGGAAAGATCAAATGAATCAAGGACCTCAACATAAAACTAGATGCAGAAGCATGTAGACAGCAGGAAATAATCAAACTCCCAGATGAAATCAATAAAATAGAAACAGAGAAAATAATACAAAGAATCAATGAAACAAAGAGCTGGTTCTTTGAGAAAATCAACAATATAGACAAACCCTTATCCAAACTAACCAAAAGGCAGAGAGAGAATATCCAAATTAACAAAATCAGAAGTGAAAAGGGGGATATAATAAGAGACATTGAGAAAATCCAGAGAATTATCAGGTCATACTTCAAAAACCTGTACTCCACAAAACTGGAAAATCTAAAAGAATTAGACAATTTTCTGGATAGGTACCACACACCAAAATTAAATCAAGATCAGATAAACAATTTAAGTAGACCAATAACCCCTAAAGAAATAGAAACAGTCATAAAAAAGTTTCACAACAAAAAAAGGCCCAGGGCCAGATGGTTTCAGTGCAGAATTCTACCAAAATTTCAAAAAAGAGCTAATACCAATACTCCTCAAACTGTTCCACATAATAAAAACAGAAGGAACTTTGCCAGATTCTTTTTATGATGCTACAGTTATCCTGATACCCAAACCACACAAAGATGCAACAAAAAAAAAAAAAAAAGAATTACAGACCAATCTCATGAACATTGATGCAAAAATACTCAATAAAATACTGGCGAAACTGAATTCAAGAACACATTAAAAAAATTCACCATGACCAAGTAGGCTTCATCCCAGAGATGCAGGGATTGTTCAACACATGAAAATCTGTTAATGTGGGGCTGGAGAGATGGCTCAGTGGCTAAGGGCATTGACTGCTCTTCCAGAGGACCCGAGTTCAATTCCCAACACCCACATAGCAGCTTATACCTGTCTGTACCTCCAGTTCCAGGAGATCTGATTCTCACACCAATGCATATAAAATAAAATAATAATAATAATAATAAAAAAAGAAAATCTGTTAATGTAATCCATCATTTAAACAAACTGAAAGAAAAAAACCACTTTATCATCTCATTAGATTCTGAAAAAGGCTTCACAACATCAAATACGATAAAGGTCTTGGAGAGATCAGTAATGCAAAAAAAATATCTAAACATAATGAAAGCAATATACAGCAAGCTAACAACCAACATCAAATTAAGTGGAGAGAAACTCAAATAATTACACTAAAATCAGGAGCAAGACAAGGCTGTCCACTCTCTCCATACCTATTCAATATAGTACTCAAAATTCTAGCTACAGCAATAAGACAACAAAAGGAGATCAAAGGAATACAAATTGGAAAAGAAGTCAAACTTTCGCATTTTACAGATGATATGATAGTATAATAAGTGACTCCAAAAAATTCTACCAGGGAACTCCTAGAGCTGATAAACACCTTCAGTAATGTGGTAAGATACAAGATTAACTAAAAAAAATCATTATCCCTCTTATATACAATAATTAGGCTGAGAAAGAAATCAGAGAAACAACACCCTTTACAACAGCCACAGATAACATAAAATATCTTGTAGTAACTCTAACCAAACAGATAACATAAAATATCTTAGAGTAACTCTAACCAAACAACTGCAGTATTTGTATGCCCAGAACTTTAAGTCTCTGAAGAAAGAAACCAAAGAAGACATCAAAAAATTGAAAGATCTCCCACACTCATGGATAGGTAGAATTAACATAGCAAAAATGTCAATCTTGCCAAAAGCAATTTACAGATTCAATGCAATCCCCATCCAAATCTCAACAACAATTCTTCACAGACCTCAAAAGAAAAACACACAACTTCATATGGCAAAGAAAAAAAAATAGGATAGCTAAAACAATCCTGTACGATAAAGGAACTTCTCTTCTGGAAGTATCAGCATCCCTGACTTCAAGCTCTACTATAGTAATAAAAACAGCTTGGTATTGGAATAAAAACAGACATGTGTATCAATGGAGCTGAATTAAAGACCATGACATAAATCCACATACCTATGATTACCTAGTTTTTGACAAAGAAGCCAAAATTATACAATGGAAAAAAGAAAGCATCTTCAACAAATGGTGTTGGCATAACTGGATGTTGGCATGTATAAGAATATATATGAATCCATATCCATTTCCCTGCACAAAACTCAAGTTCAGTGAATCAAAAACCTCAACATAAATACACTTACACTGAAACTGACAGAAAAGAAAGTGAGAAGCAGCCTTGAACACACTGGCATAGGAGACAACTTCCTGAATATAACACCAATAGCACAGACACTGAGATTGACAATTAACAAATGGGACCTCCTGAAACTAAAAAGCTTCTGTAAGGCAAAGGACACTGTTAATAATACATATAATAATAAATATAATAATAACATAATGGCAAACTGCAGAATGGGAAAAGATCTTCACCATCCCCACATCTGACAGAAGGTTGATCTCCAAAATATAAAAAGAACTCAAGAAACTAGACATCAAAATACCAAATAATCAAATTAAAATAGGATTTTTGTTGGTAAAATAGGATATGGATCTAAATAGAGAATTCTTAACAGAAGAATCTCAAATGACCAAAATACACTTAAAAATTGTTCAACACCCTTAGTCATCAGGGAATGCAAATCAAAATGACTCTGAGATATCATCTTACACCTGTCAGAATGGCTAAGATCAAAAACACTAATTAAAGCTTATTTTGGAGAGGATGTGGAATAAGGGGAAGATTCCTCCACTGCTAGTGGCAGTGCAAACTTGTACAGCTACTTTGAAAAACAATATGGTGGTTTCTCAGAAAAGTGGGAATCAATCTACCTCAAGACCCAGCTATACTGATCTTGGACATATACCCAAAGGATGCTGAATTGTACCCCAAGGACACTTGCTCAACTATGTTCATAGCAGCATTATTCATAATAGCCAGAACTTGGAAACAACCTAGATGCTTTTCAACTGAAGAATGGATAAGGAAAATGTGATACATTTACACAATGGAAAAATCACTCAGATATATATATCACACACATACACACACTTCCCAAGTGCATGGATCACCCTGGGAAGGGGACATAGATAAGATCTCCTGGGTAAACTGAGGGTAGGGGAGTACAGGAGAAGGGATGGGAAATGGGAAATGAGGGTTCAGGAAGGTTGAGTTGGGTGAGGGATGGAGATGGAGAGCAACAAAAGAACTGTCTTGACAGAGGTGGCCATTATGGGAGAGAAAAAGACCCTGCAACATGCAGCTCTAAATGGGGTGTTTCCATCAAATCCCTCTCTAGGAACTCAGGGAATCCTGCAGAAGATGAGGTAAAAGGAATGTAAGAGCCAGAGGTGATGGAAGACACCAGGAGAGCAGGCCCTCTGAAGCAACTGAGCAAGGCTCATGGGAACTTATGAGACTAAAACAGCAGGCATAAGACCTACACGGGTCTACAATAGGTCCTCTGTGTATACACTGTAGCTTTCAGCTTAGTATTTTTATGAGACACCTGAGTGTGTGGATGAGTGGGTCTCTGATTATTGTGTCTTCTCTTGGCATTCTCTTCCTTCTTTTTGTTTGCCTTATCCAGCACCAACACAATGTTATGTTTCTTATTTTATCTTGTTATATTTTACTTTATTATGCTTGTTATCTCTTAGAAGGCTATTCTCTTCTGATAAGAAACAGAAAGGGATTGTATCTGGAGAGGAACTTAGAGTAGTAGGGGAGAGGAAACCATACTCAGGATATATTATAAGACAAAATAATCTATTTTCAATAAAAGGAAAAATATTCAAACACATAAAAAGTTTTCCAACCTCAACCTCCTTTTCCCAAATTAATTTTACTTAATTTTCGGTATGTAGCTATATAAAATAATATATAAAACAATTTTTTTTACTGAAAATGAATCTTAAAGAAATTTATTTTAAACAACTCTTTGTTGTAATAAAATTTTACCAAAAGATACATAATTTTAACAGAATATGAAAGCAAATTTGCAAAACAATGAGATAGATATATTTGTTTATTTTTGCATAAGGAACTAAATCTTGGTTGAATATTTGATGCTGTACACAAAGGAAAACTTCAGTATCTCTCAGAGTTGGTGAATATTCTACATTTCTCATGTTTTACACAGATGTGCAGCTCATATACCAGAAGCTGGTAGAAATTTTGTCCTATTCCCAAGCCAAACTTCACTTAGCATCTCTTTATGAAACTCAAGTCAGCAATTCAAAACACAAATATGTAAACTCAAATATTCTCCCATAACACAATGCAAATACATGTTGACATGATACTGCCATGCTAAAGAACAAAAAATAGAAAATTATTTAAATCTTTATATTCCATAATGAAGCTATCATGTTTCTATAAGAGCAGAAAATCATGTATGTACTAGGAAATGCTGTGATCACAGCAAACAATAGCCTAGACTCTGAGCCAAGATGTTTCATAAGCATCATTGTGATAGTGTGCTGTGCCAGCTCATGTAGTACAACGTACTCTTGCTATGTGCTCAGAACCACAGGTGTGAGGAAGTCACATGATGGAAAATTGCAGAAACACCTCAGATTCAGTGCACATTGTGAATTAAGCTTGGCCATTGCATATGCTCAAATCTTTTGTTCTTATCAAAATGTTGAAACTGCCACAGTTACATCATTCCATATGGAGGTATGATTCACAACCTACAAAACTGATGTACAGCTGGGTGGTGGTGGCCCACATCTTTAATCCCAGCACCAGGAGGCAAGGCAGGTGGATCTCTGTGAGTTCCAAGCCAACCTGGTCTACAAAGAGAGTTTCAGGACAGCCAGGACTGTTATACAAGAAAATTTTGTCTCAAAAAAAACAAAGAGAAAGAGAGAAACTGAAGTACAGTGGTAAAATGAGGGGCTGAACAGAAGGCTCTGTGGTTAAGAGCACTTTCTGCTATTGCAGAGGATCAGAGTACTGCTCCTAGCACCCATGTCAAACAGATGCACATTCAAACACACACACACACACACACACACACACACACACACATACACACAATTTTTTTTAATTTTTATAAAAGAACGACAAAATGAAATTCCTGTCCACTGCTCACCCATTTCCCAGAGAAATCTGTATCATCAAGCCCTCAGTGGAACTTGAGGCTTCCAAGACTGTGTATTTTCTGCAAGGATAGGTCTGCCAGTCCAGTCTCTTTTTCCAGGTCACCTGGCTTCCCTTCAGAATCAAGCTACTGTGCCCTCCCTGCTAGGCCCATAACCAGAGCTGTTAGTCTGGCTTCTCAGTGCCTCCCATTTTTGCTCTGGGCTTTACAGGTATGCTAGCTTTGCTTGTGTGAATCTCTGAAGTTCTCCCTCTTTTTCTCTCTTGGAACACAGTATTTTCCTTATTCTAACTCCTGCCCTTCACTGCATCACAGGCAGGCAGCTTCTTCCCAGACTTCTTACCCAGAATTCCCTAGGGTTTTATTTGACAAGAGATAATTCCAAGTTATCTCCCTTCCTGCTATAACTTAAAACTAAACAAATTGGGTAAAAACAAGTGAGGTCAAGGTTCTTAAATATGTATGACAGATACAACACACTGGGGTTATTTATAAATAAGAGAAAATACTAAAATATCAATTACTAAATATAAATCTAAGTCCAAGCTTCTTAAAATCCATAAAAAGGAAATATATTTAGGTCTACTAAATTTGATTTCATGAGTTATTGGTGTATAAAAAGTTCACATTACTTTCTTCTGGCTGCTTACTGTTATGCAAGATCAGTGAGGGCTCTAAGTAACCCATGTCTCCTTACTGGTGCAGTAAGGATGCTCTGAGAAGCAAGGCATGACAGGACAGACTCTGTTCCGCAGCAAAGCTGCACTGAGGCAGTTCCCATAACTAAGTTTTCAACTTGGCTCCTCTGGAGGCCATGTCACCTAGACAATGGCCAAGTGATTTGTTGCTTCAGTTAGATATTAGCACATATGTTTTGTATCAAGTTACCAGCTGTGGCTTAGCTGTCAATAAAATGTGTTTATCAATGTGACCTGATACCAATAGTCACAGAGATCCAAGAGAACCTGCTTCTTTGTTGGGGGATGGGGCTTGGGAGGGTGGGAGAGTTATGGGGATTGGGTGTGAAAGGTGAGGGGGCTTTCTTTTTCTTCCTTACATTGCAGAATAATTTTTGTGTGTTCATAAGAAATTTTATATATATATATATATATATATATATATATATATATATATATATATATATATTATTATTAAGAAATTTTCTATTTCATCCATTTGCCTGCAAGTTTCATGATGTCTTTTTTTTACTGCTGAGTAATATTCCATTGTGTTTATGTGACACATTTTATTTATCCATTCTTCAGTTGAAGGGTATCTAGGTAGTTTCCAGGTTCTGGCTATCATGAACAATAGTGCTATGAACATAGTTGAGCATGTGTCCTTGTAGTATAATTGAGCATCCATTGGGTATATGCTCAAAAGTGATATGATTGGATCTTCAGGGATACTGATTTCCAATTTTCTGAGAAACTGCCATACTGATTGCCAAAGTGGCTGTACAAGTTTACACGCCACCAACAATGGAGGAGTGTTTCCCTTGCTCCACATCCTCTCCAACATAAGCTGTCATCAGTGTTTTTGATCATAACCATTCTGACAGGCATAAGATGGTATCTCAGTGTCATTTTGATTTGCATTTCCCTGATAACTAAGGATGTTGAGCAATTCCTTAAATGTTTTTCGGCCATTTGAGATTTTTCTGTATCGAATTCTGTAGAGATTCTCTGTTTAGCTCTATAGCCCATTTTTGAATTAGATTGTTTGGTATTTTGCTGTCTAGTTTCTTGAGTTCTTTATATATTTGGAGATCAGCCCTCTATCAGATGTGGGGCTGGTGAAGATCTTTTCCCATTCTGTAGGCTGTCATTTTGTTTTATTGACCATGTCCTTTGCCCTACAAAATGTTCTGTTTCAAGAGGTCCCATTTATTAATTGTTGCTCTCAGTGTCTGTGCTACTGGTATTGTATTTAAGAAGTGGTCTCCTGTGCCAATGTGTTCCAGACTACATCCTACTTTCTCTTCTATCAAGTCCAGTGTAATTGTATTTATGTTGAAATTTATGATCCACTTGGACTTGAGGTTTGTGCATGAAGATAGATATGGATCTATTTACAATCTTCTACATGTTGACATCCAGTTATACCAGCCCCATTTGTTGGAGATGCTTTCTTTTTTCCATTGTACACTTTTGGCCTCTTTTTCAAAAATCAGGTGTTCATAAGTGTGTGGATTAATTCCAGCATTGTCAATTCAATTTCACTGGTCCACGTGTCAGTTTTTATGCCAAGATCAAGCTGGTTTTGTTACTACAGCTCTATAGTGGAATTTAAGATCAAGGATACTGATGCCTCCAGAGGTTGCTTTACTATACAGAATTGTTTTAGCTATCCTGGGTTTTTTGTTTTTCCATATGAAGTTGAGTATTGTTCTTTCCAGGTCTATGAAAATTTGTGTCAGATTTTGATGGGGATTGCATTGAATCTGTAGATTGCTTTTGGTAAGATTGCCATTTTTACTGTTAATTCTACCTATCCATGAGCATGGGAGATCTTTCCATTTTCTGATATCTTCTTTCTTCAGAGACTTAAAGTTCTTGCCATACAGTGCTTCCACTTGCGCAGTTAGTGTTACCCTGGGGTATTTTATATTATTTGTGGCTACTGTAAAGAGTGATGTTTCTCTGATTTCTTTCTCATCCCATTTATCATTTGTATATAGGGGGGTTACTGATTTTTTAGTTAATCTTGTATCTTGCCACATTACTGAAGTTCTTTATCAGCTATAGGAATTCCCTGGTAGAGTTTTGGTGGTCACTTATGTATAATATATTCTGCAAATAGTGAAAGTTTGACTTCTGCCTTTCAAATTTGTATTCCCTTGATCTCCATTTGTTGTCTTATTGCCCTAGCTAGAACTTTGAGTAGTATATTGAATAAATAAGGTGAGAGTAGGCAGCCTTGTCTTGTTTCTGATTTTAGTGGAATTGCTCTGAATTTCTCTTCATTTAATTTGATGTTCGCTGTCATCTGGCTGTAAATTGCCTTTATTATGTTTAGGTATGTTCCTTGTATTTCTGATCTCTCCAAGACCTTTATCATGAAGAGATGTTGGGTTTTGTCAAAGGATTTTTCAGCATCTAATGAGAACATGGTGTTTTTTTTTCTTTCAGTTTGTTTATATGGTGGATTACATTAACAGATTTTCATATGTTGAACCATTCCTGTATCTCCCGGATGAAGCCTACTTGGTCATGATGGATAAGTTTGTTTTTTTTTAATGTGTTCTTGGATTCAGTTTGCCAGTATTTTATTGAGTATTTTTGCATCAATGTTCATGAGGGGAATTGGTCTGTAATTCTCTTTTTTTGTTGCATCTTTGTGTAGTTTGGATATCATTATAACTGTAGCCTCATAAAAAAGAGTTTAGTAAAGTTTCTTCTGTTTCTATTGTGTGGAACAACCTGAAGAGAATTGGTATTAGATCTTCTTTGAAAATCTAGTAGAATTCTGCACTGAAGCCATCTTGTCCTGGGCTTTTTTTGGTTGGGAGACTTTTAATGACTGTTTCTATTTCCTTGGGGGTTATTGGTCTATTTAAATTGTTTATCTGGTCTTGATTTAACTTTGGTATGTGGTACCTATCCAGAAAATTATCCATTTCTTTTAGATTTTCCAATTTTGTGGAGTACAGGTTTTTGAAGTGAAATGATGATTCTCTGGATTTCCTCATTATCTGTTGTTATGAGTTCCTTTTGTTTCTGATTTTTTTTTTAATTTGGATGCACTCTATCTGCATTTTGGTTAGTTTAGATAAGGGCTTGTCTATTTTGTTAATTTTCTCATACAGCTCTTTGTTTCATTGATTCTTTTGTTCTCTTTATTTCTATTTTATTGATTTCAGCTCTCAATTTGATTATTTCCTGGCAGCTATTCCTCCTGGGTGAGTTTGCTTCTTTTTCTTTTAGAGCTTTCAGATGTGCTGTTAACTCACTAGTGTGAGATTTCTCCAACTTCTTTATGGGGCATTTAATGCTATGAATTTTTCTCTTAGCACTGCCTTCATAGTATCCCATAATTTTGCGTATGTTGTACATTCCTTTTCATTGAATTTTAGGAAGTCTTTAATTTCTTTATTTCTTCCTTGACCCATTGGTGATTCAGTTGGGCATTATTCAGTTTCCATGAGATTGTAGGTTGTCCATAATTTTTGTTGTTGTTGAAATCTAGCTGTAAGCCATGGTGGTCTGATAGAATACAGGAGATTATTCCATTTTTTTTGTATCTGTTGAGATTTGCTTTGTGATTGGGTATGTGGTCTATTTTAGAGAAAGTTCCATGGGGGTGCTGAGAAGAATGCATATTCTTTAATGTTAGGGTGGAATGTTCTGTAGAGATCTATTAAGTCCATTTGAGTTATAACATCTATTAGTTCTCTTATTTATCTGTTGAGTTTCTGTCTGGCAGACCTGTCCATTAGTGAGAGTGGTGTGTTGAATTATCCCACTACTAGCATGTGGGGTTTGATGTGTGGTTTAAGCTTTAATAATGTTTCTTTTACATATGTGGGTACCCTTGTATTTGGGACATAAATGCTCATAATTGAGACTTCATCTTGGGTTTATTTTTCCTGTGATGAATATTTAATGTCCTTCCTGATCTCTTTCAGTTGATTTTAGTTTGAAGTCTATTTTATTAGATATTAAGATAGCTACACCAGCTTGCTTCTTGAGTCCATTTGATTGAAAAATCTTTTCCCTGCCTTTTACTCTGAGGTAGTGTCTGTCTTTGAAGTTGGGCTATGTTTCTTGTATGCAGCAGAATCATGGATTCTGTTTTTGTATTCATTCTGCTAGCCTGTGTCTTTTTATAAGCTAATTGATATATCCATTGATATTAAGAGATACTAATGACCAGTGATTGCTAATTCCTGTTAATTTTGGTGGTAGTGTTATGTGCTTCCCTTCTTTTGTATTTGTTCATGTGAGGTTATCTATCACATGTGTTTTCATGGGTACATCTAGCTTCCTTAGGTTTGATTTTTCCTTCTAGTGCTTTCTGTATGGCTAGGTTTGTGGGTACGTATTGTTTAACTCTGGTTTTATCATGGCCTATTTTGTTTACTCCATCTATGGTGATTGAGAGTTCTGCTGAATATAGTTAGCATCCATGGCCTCTTAGTGTCTGCATAACATCTGTCCAGGACCTTCTGACTTTCAGAGTCTCTGTTGAGAAGTCAGGTGTTATTCTGATGAGTCTGCCTTTGTATGTTACTTGTCCTTTTTCCTTTGCAGCTCTTAATATTTTTTCTTTATTCTATATGTTTAGTGGTTTGATTATTATATGGCAAGGGGACTTCTTTTTTGAGTCCAGTCTATTTGGTGTTCTTTAACCTTCTTGTATGTTCATAGGCATTTCATTCATTGGTTGGGAAAGTTTTCTTTTATGATTTTGTTGAATATATTTTCTTTGCCTTTGAGTTGATATTCTTCTCCTTTTTCTATCCCTATTATTCTTAGGTTGGTCTTTTCATGATGTCCCAGATTTCCTGGATATATTGTGTTATAACTTTGTTGACTTTAATGTTTTCTCTGACTGAAAAATCTATTTCTTCTATTGTATCTTCAATACCTAAAGATTCTCTCTACCATCTCTTGTATCCTGTTGGTTATGCTTGCATATGTACTTCCTGTTTGTTTACTCAGATTTTCCATTTTCAACTTTCCTCCAGTTTGTGTCTTCTTTATTGTGTCTATTTCAGTTTCCAAATCTCAAACTGTTTCCATCTCCTGTTTAATAGCTTTTTCTTGGTTTTCTTAACTTTCTTTAAGGGATTTATTGATTTCTTCCATTTTTTTTTTGTCATTTTCTCAATTTCTTTAAGGGAATTTTTCATTTCCTCTTTGGAAGCCTCTATCATCTTCTTAAAGTCATTTTTAAGATCGGTTTCTACTGCTTCTTTTGTGGTGGGATGTTCAGGTCTTGATGATGTACAACCACTATATTCTAGTGGTGCCATATTGGTCTTTTTGTTGTATTTTTTGCACTGGCATCTACCTATCTCTTCCTCCACTCAGTACAAGCAGTGTCTGTGTCTGAGGGGGCCTTTCTTGGTCCAATCAGCTCTGGGAGGCTCTGTCTCAGGGAGCAGTGTGGTCTCAGAGGGTAGGTGAGTTTAGGGGGAGGGCTTGTAATTTACAGGATCTGGTGGGGGGTAATAGTAGTTTGGCCTGCCTGCAGCCTGAAACTGGGTCTGCAATGGGTGGTGGTTTGGGGGTGCGAGGTTGTGCACCCAGAGGCTGGAGTGATCTGCTAGGAGAACCTCTTCATCCAATTGGCACTTGTGGGATCTGTATCAGGGAGAAGCTGCAGTCTCTGAGGGTGGGTGAGTTTGGGCAGTAGAGTTGAGGATGATGGTAGTTTGGCTTGCCTGCAGGAGACCTACCTGCTGGTCTGAGATTAGGTCTGAAATGGGTGTTGTTGTGGGGGCATGAGGTTGTGCCCCTGGGCCCAAAGCCTAGAGGCTGGAGTGATTTTCTAGGAGAACAAAGACTCACCTCTTAGTCCAATCAGCACTGGCAGGCTTTGTCACATTGCAGAATTTTTATTTAACATTTTGTGTCTTCCGGGAGAAACATTGTAAAATTAAAAAGCATAATCTTTGGCTCTTGAAATCTTAAATATGTTTCCTTTTGGTTTTCCAACATAATATTTTCATTGATTATTTGGAAATTTCACATCATGCACCCCAATCACACTCACTTCCCTGATCTCCATGTCTACTCCTTCACCCTTGCAACATCCCATCCAAAAAGAAGAAGAAAGAAAGGGAGAGAGAAAGAAAGAAAGAAAGAAAGAAAGAAAGAAAGAAAGAAAGAAAGAAAGGAAGGAAGGAAGGAAGGAAGGAAGGAAGGAAGGAAGAAAGAAAGAAAGAAAGAAAGAAAGAAAGAAAGAAAGAAAGAAAGGAAGAAAGAAAGAAAAGAAAAAAATACAAGTCCTTATTACAAATTTTAAGAGTTCTCTTTGATGGCTTCCTTTTTAGGCTGTTTCTGTTTTTAAGAGGGCTGGAGGATAGGGGTTGTCACAGAAGCCTTCTATATCCATCTTTCTCAACTGTGAGTCTGCAGTCATTGGTACCACTGCAAAAGTAGCTTCCTTTCCCTTTGCAGTCACCAGGAGCATGAATCATGAATTTCCACATGGTTACTGGTGACAGCATGGACCCACAAACAGATACATGGTCTCTAGCATCAGCACGTGTTAAGGACCTCCACTTGGTCTCTGGTGGCAGTATAGACCACAGACATCAAGATGGCCCCCTGACAAAGCAAGGGCCACAGACACCAGCAACAGTACAGGCCAAGGACATCAACATGGCCTCTAGAAGCAGCATGGCCCACAGACATCAACGTAATTTTAGGCAGTGACATACACCATGGACATCCACATGGCCCTCCATGGCAACAGAGGCCTTGGATATTAACACAGCCCTTGGCTGTGGTAGAACTAGGGGCACAAGCATAGCCTTTAGCTGAAGCACAGACTGCAGACATCAACATCGATTCGGGTGGCAGCATAGACCATGCACATCCACATTGACCTCGAGCTCCATCATGGCCTGGGGCAGCAGCACAGATCACTGATATGAACAGTCCAAAGGAAGTACAGACCATGGAGGTCTTTCAAGGAGGTCCAATCCAGAAAATGAAACATTCTTCATCACAAATATCCTGTCCTTGCTCAGAGTCAGGGCGATCATGCTGGGCAGCTTGTTCAGGGGCTGAATCTGCACAAGCTCCAGGTTGCTATACACCACCCTGCCAACCCTACTGGACAACAACATGTTCCTCCATTAACTGCAGCCTTCTCTTATACCTGTCACAGCTGTAGCATCTCCAGTTCTGCCTCTCTCCACTGTTCACTCATGGCTTTTTTCCTCCATTTTTCCCACCTCTTCAAAACATATTCACGTATCCATTAATCAGCGTGGCATTGGAAATTGCAGTGTGTCACACAGCATATTTTTTGCCCAACCAGCTTTATATTCAAATGCTCATTGCAATGAGTCCTTGGTTCCAGGTTTCTGACACACAATAGATTGTAGTGAGTAGCTATATGAACCATGCCCCGAAAAACTGCCCCTAGTAAGCAGCTGTAGCTGTTACACCTGCCTATGACCTTGAGGTACCTGCACCTGGGACATGGCCACCGGGGACCCTTAACACCTGTGATGTATGTATGCCCCATCTTTTGGCTACCTTGTGGTTTTGGATGTTGAGATCTCAGACCAAGCCTTTCAGTGTAGGGCATAGATTAGCTTTTCCGGACCCTACAATACATCTCCCATGGTTGTGAGTTTACCTTCAAATAAATTCATTTGATCATCAAATAGACTCCATGGATTAATCCCATTAATAGATACTAGACCATCACTGAGACTGGTCTTGGATATCCTGTGTTGCCCAGAGCCAGGGTGATCCTGCAGCTCTGGTTCTGCAGGATCAGCTCATTCACATGCTCCAACAGCTTGTAGTTGGAGTAAATGTTGGGGTGGAATGATTCTAAGTGCTGGATCTGGGTCCAGATGGTAGCTGAACTGATCAGTCTAGGCCACTGCCTGAGAGGCCTGCCTACCTACATCCCTCCTTTTTTAAGCCACAAATATTTTTTTTTTTTTAGGCAAAAGTGATTTTTTTCCTCAAAAATAATTATGATTAGCTTTTTCCCCTAAAATAATTATGATTATCTTAGAAAATGGGTGAATATTGTACAAAGTGAGGATAGGACCACTCCAAGGCATGGTTGAGGGGAAAGTTTTATTGGAGATATAAGGGAGAGAACAGCCAGGGACATCTGGAAGAGTCCAGAGCATGGAGAGAAAGTTATAGACTAAACATGGCCAGCAGACTGGACTTGGTCATAAGAGGACTCAGGGAGAGCAAGAGAGGAGGGCCAAAGGGGGAAGACAAAAGAGAGGGCAAAAAGAAATGCAGGGCCCAAAGGACAAGGCTGAACAGGAATGAGGAGCTGGGGAAGGGAAACCCATGAACCCTTGAGAAGTGTAGGCTAGGGGCCAGGATGAGAAGACCTGAGAAGAGCGACAGGTACTGGTTGAACCTGGAGGCCAGCATGTGCTTTGGTATGCCTATAAGCACCACAGATAGCCTTTTGTCCCTTATGACAATGATGAAGAATGATCCGGTGAGAGAAAAAGGGGCACTAGAAATTGGGGGACTAGAGTTTCCTTTGGACCTGACACATATCTTCAAAGTATTTCCCTTTAATGGAAACTTCCCTCCATGAAATCTAAATATTAACAGTTTAAAAGAAACCGGAATCTAGCATAACTCAGGGAAATCCATTGTTACTTCAGCCCGTCTTCTCCAGGAACCAGCACTGTTACATTGTTTCCATTTAGAAAAATCTGGTCTAATTTTGTATCCTTTTTCCTTCTGGTGTAATTTCAAACTATGACATCTTCCAACACAATATTGACAAAGTCATCATATCCTAGAAATGTATCAACAACTTCTTTATGACTTTTCACCACAGTGTCAATTCTTGATCCTATAAAATTGTCCATAAGCTCTGTGGCAGGAGCTGTCATAGGTTCATGGTTGTATTACAAGCCATGGCCATGCAGAAAGTGTGTTTTACTTTAAGGGTTCAGTGTTTCCTTCCAGATGTGACAGCCATGTTGGTCTGGACACAGCTGGTGAATGAATGATCCAGCCCTCTGAATCCTCATCACTTCCATCTTGCAGCAAGCCTGATTGCAACAAAACAAGCGAACCTTCCCAAGACGGGCAGTGTTTGCCCAAACAGCAGAGACCCTGGGAAGGGCAAGGGCAGCAAAACATGAACACATAAGTAGCCTTGTGAGCCTGGTGTCACCTCTGCCGCTTCACACTAGGTGGCGCTTTAAACGAAAGTTTCCATCAATTCTGGGGCAGACAGCCTGGGGCCTATGCTGAAACACTTTGCTCAGCCTTGGTAGGAGGAGGGGACTGGACCTGCCTTGGCTGAGTCTGCCAAGCTGGGCTGACTCCCCAGGGGAGACCTTGCCTTGAAGGAGGTGGGAGTAGGAGGTGGAAGGGGAGTTGGGAGAGGGGAGGAGGGAGGATGGGAGAATCCGTGGCTGATATGTGAAATTAAGTTAATTATAAAATAAAAATGCTAAAAAAAAAAGAGTCCTGTAAAAGAAGGTGGGGCAACCTCAGGGGAGGGATCCATGCAAATGTCTGTGGTCTTCCATTGCTCCATTAGTAATCTTGAATAAATTTATTTCTATTCATAAAGATGAGCTTAATAAGTCATTCTTTGGACAGTGGAATGGTCAGAAGTTAGGGGCAGATATTAATTTTACATCTTCCCAGAAAAGTCACACAATGGTTGATCAACAAATATTTGAGCATACACAGATGAGACTATACACTAGATGCAGGTACAAACTAAGTGTGAAAATGTATATAATGAAATACTATTTAAAACATAGTATCAGATTATTTAAACTCAAGAAATTCAATTTTATTTATTGTTTCTTTTCTTGTCTTAAGTTTAAACAGTTCAAGAGATGTTAGAGATGATCTACAAAGTACATCTAAGAAGTGTGTAGTTTTCAAACTTCTGGGACCACACCTTATCAAAACAGACTAAGATTTATAAATCCAACCTTGTTGTTTTATGGTAATCATGTATCATGGCAGTGTTTTCATACTATAATAACACAGCTTGAAATTATTGTAATGTATTTCTTGAATAACTTATCACATATGTTCTAGCTTAAAATAATCTATTGAACAAGAATTTCTAAATGGAAAATGTTTTAGATGATAAAAATAAAAGTTTTGTTGTTTTAAGTAAAATAAAAAGAAAAAAAACACTCATTGGTGACAAAGGTATTTATTCATTGGCAAAGAGAAAGCCTTGCTAACAAGTGGTGCTGAAACACTGGATACCTGCATGTAGAAGAATGATCCTCTCCTCTTACCCTGCAGAGCACTCAACTCCAAATGCACCAAAGACATTAACACAGGACTTGAAACCCTGGATCTACAAGAGGCAAAGTGGGGAAAACACTTCCTAATTCAGGCAGAGCTAAGGCCTCTCTGAAGAGGACTCTACTCATCAAGACACAATGGGACAAATTGACAAATGGGACCACATGAAATTTAAACGATGTATTTGGAACTCATGGAAGGAGTCCATGGCCATCATGGCTAGGAGCATGGCAGCAAGCAGGTAGGCATGGTGCTGGAGGAGTAGCTGAGAGCTTACATACTGATATATGAGCACAAGGCAGAGTGGGGGCTGTGTGGGCTTTTGAATCTTCAAAGCCCACCCCTAGTGACACACCTCCTCAAAAAAGGACACACTTCAAATCCTTTCCAAAGAGTTGCACTAACTGGGGGCAAACATTGATATATGAGTCCATGGAGGCCATTCTCACTCAAACCACCACAGGGTCTCAGCACAGCCAAAATGACTGTTCATAAAACACAAAAGACAAATGTTCCTGAGAAGAATTCTTAATCATTGTGTGAGGGAGTTGTAGTGGTCGGAATGATCAAAATATATGGTATCTGAAACTATTTTACCAGAACATTGCAGCAGAGGTCATGGAGAGTGTTGCTCAGTGGCTTGCTCTCCAGAGTGTACTCAGCCTGCTTTCTTACATAGCTTGGGACTACCTGTCCTGGAGTGGCACTGCCCACAATGGGTGTGGCCCTCCTGGATCAATCACATTTTCCCAGGAAGAGAGTCACATAATAGGCAGCTACCACCAAGCCTGATGTCCAGAATTGAGTCACAGAGTTACACATAGTGGAAGGAGAGAACTGACTCCTGAATGTTGTCCTATGACTTGCACATGTGATCCATGACATGTGCATACACAAACACACACATATATACACACACACCACATACATATACACATACACCATGCATATACCACTAAACAAACACTCATATTAAGAAATAAACAGGTCCCAAAGACTTTGAGCACCTCTGTGCTGATATTGTGGGCCAGGCACTAACTTGGGCCCAGGGAAATAACGATCAACAAACACGGTTCATCATGTATTCCAGAGTTTCCACACTCTTTGTAGGTAGAAGTGACAGAAAGAAATCAGGTCTGTGCTGTTGTGTGGTGACAAGTGTCAAGCAGAAGAATAAAGGAGGGTAAATCTGGAAAGGCAGAACTGCTTTAGAAAGCAGGGAGCAAGCTTCTGACTAGTGGGAAGTCATTCCAAAAGAACGGAGAAGCCAGTGCAAAGGTCCTGAGGTGAGCAAGTTCCTGGTGTGTTCAAGGAATAGAAAGGCAGAGCAGATAACCCACAGCAGAGTGAGTGAGGAGCATGAAGTGGGATCTAATGTCAGAAAAGGGCAGGGTGGGATGGAGAGGGTCATGTAGAGCTCGTGGCCACTGACAGGAACCAGTATTTCCCTCACAGTGAGATGGAAAGGATAGGAAGATTTGACTAAGAGGTGACTTAAACTAGTTTACATATTAGATTGTAACTCTGGCTCTAAGACTGAGTTACAAGAAGACCATGAAGCATCAGCAGGAAGAGTTAGGATGCTGGATAACAGACCCAGGATGCTGGCTGGACCAGCAGTCTCCTGGGCACAGTGAGAAGAGTCAGATTACAGATCTGTTTAAAGCCAGGGTCAGGGCTGGGGAGATGGCTCAGTGGATGAAGCACCTGCTATGCAAGCATAAGGACAGGACATTTGTCTGATCACAGCATCCTCACAAATGCATGCTGGGATGGCTACAGGCTTGTCATCCCAGAGCTCAGGAGGAGGAAACAGGGAGTACCCCCAGGTGGATGACTAGTTAGACTAGCCAAATCCATAAGCTCTCAGGTCACACACACACCACACACCTGCAGAAAAAAGATGATGTTCATGGAAATCAAATACCAGATTTGAGATTAAGGAGAGTCCAGGAGTGAGAAAGACCCAGGATTTGAGGCCCTAGAGCCACTTCCTGAAATGAAAAGTCTGTGCCCTGAGCAGGCTACAGGGAGGAGAGGGAGTGCAGAGATCCAGAGCACAAACCTGGGGAGATCCAGGAGCTTTTGCTGAACTGGGACCTGTTGGTAAACCTGGGAGACCCACATTAGTACATGAGTGAAGCGAGGCTCAGACATGAGTCCTGCACTCAGGAGGCAGGGCCTCTGCAGGCCTGGATGAAGCTCTCAAGCCCGACTCCTCCTCCAGCCCAGGCATCTGCAGAAACTTCACAACAGGAAATGAGCTGAACAATGTTGAAACTCACTCTCACAGCTCAGAGGAAGAGCATCTGCGCAGGCTCTCTGACGTCTGGCTTCCTGGAGGAGCCAGAGTCTCTTTCACTTTCAAAAAATACATTGACTTACTGAAGAGCCTTGGCCTAGACACACACATCAGTGAGCCTCTTACAAGAGCAGGGTGAGTAGTGGGATCAATGGAGTCCACCAAACCATTTGAGTTGTGGGAAGGAAGTCCTGGCCTGACTGCACTAAGGCATACTGTGGCAGACATGGGTGACCCTTCCTGAGAGCCAGGGCCCAGGCTCAGCCCTGCTTGGAGAGTCTGCAGGCCAGCTCTGGTGGGAGGGAGGTGGCTGGATTCCCCTGTGTGCTTCATGTGCCTGTTCCTGTCATAGTCTGTCCTGCACCCGCCTCTCTCCTGTCTGACCTGAGGCTGCAGGAATAAGGGACTCCAGTGGTGAGGGGTTTTGTGGGAAGCCTGAGGATGAGAAACAAAGAAGACAAAAGTAGCAGCTGGGACGAGTAGGTGTTGCCTAAGCTGATGACTTATGCCATGCAAATTTATTTAAAAGTACAACATCATATCAACTATTTGCAGGGGAAAGTGGCCAAAGTCAAAAGAGATCTAAGTCAGACAACGTTAGCAGAAAGAATACAGGATGTCTCAGATACAGCTGCCTTAGGACTCATAACCACAGCCCAGGGGGGAGAGTCAGGTCCCCGGAAGGCACAACATCCTCTGAGTCACTGGCTCCAACATCAGGCCATCCTTGCTAGGTCCACCTCTAGACAAAGACAGAACTAATGTCCTTTTGTCTGTTCATCAGGACCTCTGGGAAAGTCTTGGGTCTGTCTGGCTCCCCACACTTTGCCATGTGTCTCCACTTCAGCAGATCAATTTAAAACTCTTTTCCTGTTACCTGAAGTCACTCCACAACCTACACCCCCTTAAATCCTAGGGAGAGACCCTACCACCACCTCCATTCTCCTCCTCTCACAGGAAAGAGCCAGTAAGAGAACACACCTCCCCTTCTTTTTATCTGTCCTCGGGGTCAGATAAATGATCTTAATAACCTAAAGAAGAAACCTTAGACAACTAAGAACTCCCGACTCAACATAAGGATAAGCACATCTGCCTGACAGGAAAGTCAACTCAGTAAGGAGAACACCCACAGACATCATTCATGAAACTACAGAGAACACATCCACTGATAAACCTTCCTCCCAGAGTTCCCTCTTCTGCCCTACAAAGCCCAAGTCCTGCACCTGGACACACAGTCTCCATCCCCAGGAGACCCTGGAGTCCTTCAGGTGTCCTGACCAGAGGACAATTGTCCCAGTAAAGGCTACTCTACTCTTTCTTTTATTTCCAGCTCTCCTCCATCAGATTGTTCCAGTCAAACACCTTTTCCCAGCACGGAAATGGCTGACAGTGACAAGGAGTCACTGGCCTCCTGCTTGGAGCAACAAGAGAAGGGAAATATGAAGATGTATGGACAAGTGCTGCACAGCCAGGCATGACCCGGGAGCCCTATCAACACAGGAGCAGCTCAGTCCCAAGAGGCTAGTGCCAAAGAGGAAGCTCAGCATAAGGGTCAAAAGGTCTTGCACCCCTCCCACCACACCTGCAAACAGACCTGGAGATGCAGCAGCCCTTTTCTCTGTCAGAGAAGGACTTAATGCAAAGTAAGTACACCAAAGACCCCAACCCACCACTACAGTGACCCCTTCATTACCACTGAGCCCTCCTGACAGGTTTCCTGGGCAGGCTAACTTGTCAAAAGAGTTCACAGGTCCCAGGAGAGGCTGGAACAGGAAGGCTTTCAGAAAAGCTGTAACCGAATGCTAAGCCACACACAGTTTTGTACACCTATGCATTCCAGGCTCTCATGTGGTCCTCATAGCCCCCGGGGAAAAGCAGTCAGAAGCTGTAGTGGGGAGAGGCAGGCATTCAAAGGGGCTCTGAGGAGGCTGACACAGGGATCAAGCCAGCTCCCAAGAGAAGTACTTAGTGACACTGAAGTTATAAGCCCAGACTTGGAGCTGGGCAGAGGCAGACTACAGCCCTCCTCGATGTCTCCATCTGGGAAATGGGAAGGTAAACAGTTGTCTCCCTGGACTGTGCAAGTAAAGTGATAATCCACATTGACTATTAAACAATCTAATAATCAATAAATGCTCAGTAATTATAAATACAAGCCCATTGCTTGTATTGCTGATGCTCTTATTATACTTCGCAACCCTGTGGGACAGAAATGCAGAGCCCCACCTGAGGGAGCTGAAGCTCAGAAAGGAATAGAGATTCACACAGAGGAATAGTGTAGAACAAGGACAGCTGTGTGGACTTCATGGTTCCAGAGCAGGACCATTTCCCAGCAGCACTCATGACAGTGTCTTTCTCCCCATGAGACTATAGAGGGGTATGAGTGTGAGCATGAAGGACTCTTGATTGTTTGGCTTCTACAGCTGCCTCTATGACAAATGCAATCCCTGTATCCTTCCCATAGCACATTCTTCTTCATTTCCCAGATCCACAGACAAACCCACTATACGGTCCCTTAGCTGGCCAGAAACCTTGGACCATGAGCTCAGACCATGAGCTTGGCCATGAGCTCAGACTTGGAGACACTTACAGATCTTAAAGGGGAAACTTTTTAAATTGGAACCTGAGGGGTCTGGATTCAGAAGCAAAGACAAGCTGAGCTGAGGTCTGTGGGTGGGACTTCAAGTCCACATAGGTGATGTTTCTTCAGAGGTGAGCCTCCACCTGTATGGGACCAGGGATAGGGGACTTAAGTGGAAAGGCAGAGGAGCCATGGTAGAGTGCTAAGAGTCACAGGCTGGAAATGATCCCTCTGGGCTCTGCAGTGATGAAACTGAATTTGACACAAGGGGAGTCTGGAACCCATGGGGTCAGCAGTGAACCTAGTGTAACTGGCATTCAGAGTTCAGCTCAAAACACAAGTGGGAACTGAAAATCTCAGAGATTATGCAGGTCCTGAAGCTCCAAGGTTTATTTCTTGGGCTGGACTCCAAGAAGAGGGTAGGCTCCTGTCTCAGCTTCAGCTAGTTTCTTCTCCTCCCTAAACTAACAACTCAAAAGAAGGCTTCTCATACCTGTTTCTAGAGTTTATGTTAGACAGTCTATGGCTTTTGTGGAAGCAATGTCATCCCAAATGGAATATCTTCATTAATGTGTTTGTGCGTATGTGTATACACATGCACTTAGAAGTACTATGTGTAATTTAAGTACATATGAAACAATGTGACTCCCTAAATAACAACCTTCATGTTGTTTATTCCTCCTTCTATTTCTATATTGTCTTCCTTCCCTCTCCCCAGTTAAAGCCCTCCACTTCATTTTTCCAATTCCCCCTTCACAGAACCTGTATCATTCTATTCCCCTCTCTAGAGCTCCTTCCCACCCCATGGTTCCTTTTCTCTTCCCTGGTTTCTGCAGTGACTCCGGGTTATGTAATAACATCTGAAGATTTGGAGCTAGGAACCACAAGTGAGAGAGAACACGAGTGTGTCTTCCTAGGTCTGGGTAACCATACTTAATATAATATTTTCTAGTTATATCCACTTACCTGCCAAATTTGTGATTGTATTTATAGGTCTGTAATAAATCTTGAAACCTGGAATGGTAATCCCTCCAGCATTGTTTTGCTCAGGATTCTTCTGGCTGTCTAGGGTTTTTGAGACTCTATATGAATTTTAGGATTTTTTTTTCTATTTCTGTGAAGAGTGTTGTGGTGAAGAGGGCATGGTGACACATGTGTGTAATCCCAGTACTCAGGAGGCAGATCTCCGAGAGTTCAATGCCAGCCTGTTCTACATAGTGACTTTCTTGACAGCCAGTGACATAGAGAGAGAGACTCTATTGAATAAACAAGAGCAAATACGGGAGCAAAAATGTGGTGGGTGCAGAAACTAGAGAAATTGCTCTGTAGTTAACAGCACTTCTTATTCTTGCTGAGGACCCAGGTTTAGTTCCCAGCACCCACACAGTGACTCACAATCATCTGTAACTTAAGTTTCAGAATCATTGTTCTCTTGTGACCTCCTGGGCTCCTGGCACAAACATGGTACACATACATACATGCAGACAAAATACTCCTACACATGAAATAAAATAATCTTTCTTAAAAAGGAAAAATGTTTAACAGATGTTGTAGGCATTTTGATTGGGATTGCATTAAATCTGTAAGTTGCTTTTGGCAAAATGATCATTTTTCACAATATTCTGCCAATCTACAAGCATGGGAGTTCTTTCCATTTTCTTGTGTCTTCCTCAATTTCTTTATTCAAGGATTTGAGTTTTAATTGAAGGAGTCTTTCACCTCTTAGTTAGACTTATTCCTAAATTTTAATTTCTTTGATGCTATTTATGTGGGAAAGTGTCCGTGGTCTCTTTCTCATTGTATTTGGTGGTGGTGTATAAAAATGTTACTGATTTTTGTTAAGTCAATTTTTTTTTTATCCTGCCACGTTGGTACAATTGGTGATCATTTAAGAAATTCTTCTGGTGGACTGTTTGGGATCTCTTACGTATAATGTCATATCATGTATACGTAGAAATAATCTGACTTCTTTTCCCATTTGTATCCATTTAATTTCCTTCTCTTGTCTTATTGCTCCAGCTACTGCTTTGAGCACTATATTGAAAAGGAGTGAGGGAGGGGTGATGGAGAGGTGGCTCAGCATTTGAGAGCACCAGCTGTTCTTCCAGAAGACCTGGGTTCAATTCCCAGCACCCACATGGCAGCTCACAACTTTCTTTAAATCCAGTTCCAGTGGATCTGACACCCTCTTCTAACCTTGAAGGCACTGCACATATGTGGTGTACATACATGCATCCAGGCAAAACACCCATACACATAGAATAAAAAATAATATAAGATGGAACCTAGGGCCTATGCTGAGACACTTTGCTTAGCTTTGGTGTAGGGAGGAGGGGACTGGAACTGTCTCAACTGAGTCTACCAGGCTGGGCTGACTCCCCAGAGGAGACCTTGCCTTGGAGGAGGTGGGAATGGGGAGTGGATTAGGGGGGAAGGCTGAGGGGTGGGAGGAGGGAGGACAGGGGAATCTGTGGCTGATATGTAAAATTAAATTAATTATAAAATAAAAATATTTTTAGAAAAAGAATTTTAAAGGAAGAAAGGGTGTAGGAATAGTGAACATCTCTGTCTCATTCATAATTTTAACTGGATTAATTTGAGGTCTTTCTCCATTTAGAAAATGTTGGTTGTGTGTTTGTTATAAAGAACATTCACTATGTTGAGGTATGGGTCCCCTGACCCTATTCTCTCTACAACTTTTCTCATAAAGGAATTTTGGGTTTGTCAAAGGCTTTTTTTGCATCTACTGAGATAATCATGTAATTTTTCTTTAGTCCCTTTATATGGTTTATTATCTTCATTAGTTTATATAGTGCATTAGGGTTTCTATCGCTGTGAAGAGATACCATAACCACTGCAACTCTTATTAAGCAAAACATTTAATCGAGGCTGGATTACAGTTTCAGAAGATTAGTCCATTATCATCATGGTGGGACATGGCAGTGTGCAGTCTGACATGGTGCTGGAGAAGAAGGAGCTGAGTGTCTACATCTTGATCTGCCTGCAATAGAAGGAGTCTTTGTCCACATGGACATAGCTTGAGCATAGAGGAAGGAGACTTCAAAGCCTAGCTCCACAGTGACACTCTTCCTCCACAAGTCCACGCCTACTCCAACAAAGCCACACTTCCTAATTGTACCACTCTCTATGGGGACCATTTTCTTTCAAATCACTACATATGTGTTTGTTGAACCACCCCTGAATCTCAGTATAAAACCAACTTGGTCATGGTGGATAGCCTTTTATATATGATTATATTCAGTTTACAAGTATTTTATTAAAGATTTTTCATTGATGTTTATCAAGGAAATTAGCATGTAGTATTTGAGAGATTTTTTCTTTGTTTATTGTGTATTTGTGTGTTTGTGTGTGTGTATCTATCTGCTTTTGTGATTAGAGTTATACTGGCTTCATAGAAGGAGTTTGGAAGTGCTTCTGTTTCTGTGGGGATGGTTTTTGTTTGTGTGTTTGTTTTTAACTGTAGTTTTTTGCATTTCTTTTTTATTTTAATTTTTCATTTTACATACCAACTACAGTTTCCCTTGCCTACCCTTCTCTCTCTCCCTCTCAACTCCATCCCATCCAAACCCCCATCCACTCCTGTGGGGCGTCAACTAAGTTTGGCACATCAAGTTGAGGCTGGACCAAGCCCCTTCCCTCTCTATCATAGCTGAGAAAGATATCCCACCATAGGGAATGGGCTCCAAAAGGCTAGTTCATGCACCAGGAATAAATCCTGGTCCCACTGCCAGGGGCCTCACAAACAGACCAAGCCACACAACTGTCGCCAACATTCAGAGGGCCTAGTTAGGTCCCATGCAGGCTCCCTAGCTGTCAGTCCAGAGTCTGTGAACTCCCACTAGCTCGGGTCATCTGCCTCTGTGGGTTTCCCCATCATGTCCTTTACCTGGCCTGCTCATACAATCCCTCCTTCCTCTCTTCAACTGGACTCCAAGAGCTCAGCCCAGTGCCAAGCTGTGGATCTCTGCCTGTGCTTCCATCACTCATTGGATGAAGGCTCTATAATGACAAAGTATTCACCAATTTGATTACAGGGGAAGGCCAATTCAGGCACCCTCTCCACTATTGCTAGGAGTCCTGGGGAACACCTTGTGGATTCCTGGGAATTTCCCTAGCACCAGGTTTCTCCCCAACCCTATAATGTCTACGTCTATCAAGATATCTCTCTCATTGCTCTCCCTCTCCATCCTTCCTCCTACTCAACCATTCAGTTCCCTTATGTTCTCATCCCCAATCCCTTCCCCTCTTCCCCTGCTCCAAGTTAATTGAAAAGACCTTTTCTATTTCCCCCTCCCAGGGTGATACATGGATGTCTCTCTTAGGGTCCTCCTTGTTACCTAGGTTCTCTGGGGTTGTAGATTGTAGCCTGGTTATCCTTTGCTTCACATCTAATATCCATTTATGAATGAGTATATACCATGTTTGTCTTTCTGGGTCTGGGTTACCTCACTCAGGATGATTTTTCATGATGTCATTGCTTTTGACCGCTAAGTAATGTTCTATTGTGTGAATGTACCACATTTTCTTTATCCATTCTTCAGTTGAAAGGCATCTAGATTGTTTCTAGGTTCTGGCTATTATGAATAATGCTGCTATGAACATAGTTAAGGAAATGTCTTTGTGGTATGCTTGAGCATTCCTTGGGTATATGCCTAAGAGTGGTATTACTGGATCTTGAGGTAGATTGATTTTCTGAGAAACCAACATACTGATTTCCACATTGGCTATACAAGTTTTCACTCCCACCAGTAGTGGAAGAGTGTTCCCCTTACTCCACAAACTCTCCAATATAAGTTGTCATCAGTGTTTGTGATCTTAGCCATTCTGACATGTGTAAGACAGTATCTCAGAGTTGTTTTGACTTGCATTTCTCTGATGACTTAAGATGTTGAGCCATACCTTAAATGTTCTTTGGCCATTTGAAATTCTTCTGTTGAGAATTCTGTTTGGATGTGTACCCCATTCTTTAATTGGATTATTTGGTATTTTGATGTCTAATTTCTTGAGTTCTTTATATATTTTAGAGATCAGCCCTCTGTTAGATGTGGGGTTAGTGAAGATCTTTTCCCATTCTGTAGGCTGCAGTTTTGTCTTATTGACCATGTCCTTTGCCTTACAGAAGCTTCTCAGTTTCAGGAGGTCCCATTTATTAATTTTTGCTCTCAGTGTCTGTGCTACTGGTGTTATATTTAGGAAGTAGTTCCCTGTGCCAATGCATTCAAGACTACTTCCCACTTTCTCTTCTATAGGTTCAGTGTAACTAGATTTGTGTTGAGGTCTTTGATCCACTTAGACATGAGGTTTATACAAGGTGACAGGTATATGTACTATATGTACTCTTCTACATGTCAACACCTAGTTATGCCAGCACTATTTGTTGAAGATGTTTTTTTTTTCTATTGTACACTTTTGGCTTCTTTGTCAAAAATCAGGTGTTCATAGGTGTTTGGATTTATGTCAGGGTCTTTGATTCAGTTCCATTGATCCACAAGTCTGTTTTTATGCTAGTACCAAGCTGTTTTTATTACTATAGCCCTACAGTAGAGCTTGAAGTTGAGGATGGTGATGCTTCTAGAAGTTCCTTTATTTTGCAGTATTGTTTTGACACTCCTGGGTTTTGTTGTTATTGTTGTTGTTGTTTTGTTTTTTCATATGAAGCTGAGTATTATGTTTTTCAAGGTCTGAAGAATTGTGTTGGGATTTTGATGAGGATTGCACTAAATCTGTAAATTGCTTTGGAAAGACTGCCATTTTTACTATGTTGATCCTACCTCTCCGAGAGCATGGGAGATTGTTCCATTTTCTGATATCTTCTTCAATTTCTTTCTTCAAAGACTTAAAGTTCTTGTCATACAGGTCTTTCAGTTGTTTGGTTAGAGTTACTCCAAGATATTTGATGTTATTTTGACTATTGTAATGGGTATTGTTTCTCTGATTTCTTTCTCAGTCCATTTATTATATATATATATATATATATATATATATATATATATATATATATATATATGAGGGCTTTTTTTTAGTTAATCTTGTATCCTACCATATTACTGAAGGTGATTGTCAACTGTAGGAGTTCCCTGGTAGAATTTTTGGAGTCACTTGTGTATAATATCGTATCATCTGTAAATAGCAAAAGTTTGACTTCTTCCTTTCCAATTTGTATCTCCTTGATCTCCTTTTCTTATCTTATTGCTCTAACTAGAACTTTAAGTACTATATTGAATAGATATGGAGAGAGTGGACAGCCTTGTCTTGTTCCTTATTTTAGTGGAATTGCTTTGAGTTTCTCACCATTTAGTTTGATGTTGGCTGTTGGCTTGCTGTATATTACCATTAATTAAGTTTACCTATGTACCTTGTATCCCTAATCTCTCCAAGACCTTTATCATGAAGGGGTATTAGATTTTGTCAAAGGTTTTTGCAGCATCTACTGAGATGATTGTGTGATTTTTTTCTTTCAGTTTGTTTATATGGTGGATTACATTAACAGATTTTCATTTGTTGAACCATTCCTGCATCTCTGGGGATGAATCCTACATAATCATGATAGATGATTTTTTTATGTGCTTTTTGATTCAGTTTGCTAGTATTTTATGGAGTATTTTTGCATGAGAGAGATTGGTCTGTAATTCTCTTTCTTACTTGCTTTTTTGTGAGGTTTGGGTATCAGGGTAACTGTAGCCTCATAAAAGGAGTTTGACAGTGTTCCTTCTGTTTCTATTGTGTGGAACAATTTGAGGAGTATTGACATTGGCTCTTTGAAATTGTGGTAGAATTCTGCACTGAAATCACCTGGCCCTGGGTTTTTGTTTTTGTTTTTGCTTTGGTTGGGAGACTTTTAATGACTGCTTCTATTTTCTTAGGGGTTATGGGTCTATTTAAATTGTTTATCTGGTCTTGATTCAATTTGGGTATGTGACATCTATCCAGAAAATTGTCCATTTCTTTTAGATTTTTCAATTTTATGGAGTATAGGTTTTCAAAGTATGATCAAATGATTCTCCGGATTTCCTCAATGTCTGTTGTTATATCCCCCTTATAATTTCTGATTTTGTTAATTAGGTAATCTCTGCCTTTTGGTTAGTTAGCATGAGAGTTTGCCCATCTTGTTGTTTTTCTCAAAGAACCAATTCTTTGTTTCATTGATTCTTTGTATTGTTCTCTTTGTTTCTGATTTATTATTTCCTGTCATCTAACCCTCCTGGGTGAGTTTGCTTCTTTGTGTTCTATTTTTCAGATGTGCTGTTATTTTGCTAGTGTGAGATTCCTCCAAATTTTTTTATGTGGGAAATTAGTGCTATGAATTTTTCCTCTTAGCACTGCTTTCATAGGGTCCCATAAGTTTGGGTATATTGTGTATTCATTTTCATTGAATTCTAGGAAGTCTTTAACTTCTTTCTTTATTTCTTCCTTGACTCATTGATGATTCAGTTGAGCATTGCTTAGTTTCCATGAGTTTGTATGCTTTCTGTAATTTGTGTTGTTAAATTCTAACTTTAAGCCATGATGATCTGATAAGATACAGGGGTTTATTCCATTTTTTTAAATCTGTTGAGATTTGCTTTGTAACTGAGTATGTGGTCAATTTTAAAGAAAGTTCCATTGGGTGCTGAGAAGAAGGTATATATTCTTTTGTGTTTGAGGGAAATGTTCTATAGATATCTATGAAGTCCTCTTGAGTCAAAACATTTGTTAGATCCCTTATTTCTCTGTTAAGTTTCTGTCTGGCAGAACTGTCCATTGGTGAGAATGGGGTGTTGAAGTCTCCCACTATTAGTGTGTGGGCTGGATGTGCGATTTAAGCTTTAGTAATGTTTCTTTTACACATGTGAGTGCCCTCGTATTTGGGGCATAAATGTTCAGAATTAAGACTTCATCTTGATATATTTTTCCTGTGATGAATATGAAATATCCTTCTCCATCTCTTTCGATTAATTTTAGTTTCTTGCCATATACTGGTTTGTGATTGGTTTCCTCTGGTTTTTTCAAACTCTTGAGTTTTAAGTCATCTATCTGTGATCTTTCTGACATTTAATATAGGGACCTGGACCTACAAATTGCCCTTATAGGGATGCTTTTAACTAATTCCAGAGGTTTTGTTCTGTTGTGGGGTTTTTTTCTGTTTTCATTTACTTACAGAATTTTTCTTATTTCTTTCTTGATTTCTTCTTTGACTTATTCATTATTTAGTAATTTAATCTCCATGATTTTGTGTATTTACTACAGATTTATATACTGTTAATTTTAAGTTTTATTTTATTATGGTCAGACAGGATACAATGAGGTATTTCAACTTTTTTGAATTTGTTAAGATTTGCTTTGTGTCCCAGGAGGTGGTTTGTTTTAGAGAAACTTCCTTGGGTGAGTGAGTGGATAATATATTCTTTGTTATATTGGTGGATTATTATGTAGGTATCTTTCAAGTCCATTGATGTACAATATCATTAAATTCTAACGTTTCTCTGTTTTTTTTGTTGTTGTTGTTTTGTTTTTGTTTTTTGTTTTTTGGGTTTTTTTCCCCCAGATGACATGTGTTGTACAGAAAGTGGAGTATGAAATCATCTGCTATTCGTTGGTTGATGTTATTCTGTGCTTTCATTCCAGTACTACAATTATTACAAAATTGGAACCACCAGTGTTTGGTGCATATATTTTTAGGATGTAATGTCTTCTTGGATAATTATTCACTTGATTAGAATGTAGTGCCTTTATCTATCTCTCTTGATTTCTTTTAGTTTGAAATCTATTTTGTCAGGTACTAGGATAGCTGGGCCTGCTTGCTTCCTGGTCCCATTTACTAGGAATAGTTTCCATATTTTCTCATTAAGGTGTTGTCTATCTTTAAAGCCAAGAGGAGTAATTACAGACAACAGAAAGACTGATATCCTTTCTTAATGCACCAAGCCAGCCTTTTATTAGGGAACAGATCCCATTAATACTATTTAAGTTACTATTGAAAGGTGTGTATGCTGACCATAATAATTTTGTTGTTTGTTTGGTTTTGGTGCTCTTAGTCACACTGTATGTTTCAGTAATTATCTTTTCCTTCTACTGTCTCTTATTTATGCTTATTTTTCTCTCCAGTAGAAGTATTGCTTCCAGTATTCTCTGAGGGGGTGGCTTGGTAGACATGAATTATTTTAACCTGTTTGTATCATGAACCTTTTTTTTCTCTCCTTCAATTATGACAGATGATTTTGTTGGGTACAATTAGTCAAAGTTATCATCTATCTATAAAATATGCAGTATGTTGCTCTAAGACCTTATGGCTTTCAAAGTTTCCATGGAACAATCAGCTGTTATTCTGATTTATAAGCCTTTATATTTGATCAGTTATTTTTTCTCTTATAGCTTTTACCACCCTCTCTTTGCTCTGCATATTTAGTGTTCTAATCATAATATGTCATGGGAAATTTTTCTTTCTGATCCTTTCTACTAGTAATATCTGTGCTTCTTGTATCTGTATGGGCTTGTCTTTCCTGATTTGGAGGAAGTTTTCTTCTATAATCTTGTTGAAAATCTAGTCTGTGCATTGACACAGGAGTCTTCTCCTTCATTAATGCTTATAGATAGAAGATTTGGTCATTCACAGTGCCCCACACTTCCTACAATTTCATTTAGTTTTTTGTTTGTTTGTTTTAGGTTTTTTAAATATTGTTTTGCTTATGTGATCTAATTCCTCTACTTAACTTTGAGTCTTGATATTCTATCTTCTATTTGATTCATTCTATTTGTAAGGCTTTCCTGTGAACTTTCTAATCAGGTATTGAGATTTCAATTTCATCTTCATTTCAGCTTGTGTTCTCTTCAATATTTCTATCTTTTTGTTGAATTCAGTTTTCAAATACTGAATTATCTTTGTTGTTTCATTCAGCCTTGTGTTTGTGTTTTCTTGTACAACACTCAGGCAATTATTCTCTTTGAGTTCATTCTATTTAAGTTCATTCTTCTAGTTGTTTCTGACTTCTTTAATTTAAAGAATTAATTTAAACTCCTTAATTCTTTGAAGTTTACAATTGTTCAACTACGTTCTTGGTGGAAACACATGAACTATGAACCAAAGGCTGAGGGGCCCCCAACTGGATCAGGCCCTCTGAGTAGGTGAGACAGTTGATTGGCTTGATCTGTTTGGGAGGCATCTAGGCAATGGTACCAGGTCCTGGGCTCGCTGCATGAGATAGTTGTTTGAAACCTGGGACTTATACAGGGACGCTTGGCTCAATCTGGGAAGAGGGGACTGGACCTGCCTGGACTGAGTCTATCAGTTCAATCTCAGTCCTCGGGGGTGGCCTTGATCTGGAGGAGGTAGGAATGGGGGTGGGCTGGGGGGAAGGGGAGGGAGCAGGAAGGGGGAGAACAAGGGAATCTGTGGCTGTTATGTAGAACTGAATAGTATTGTAAAATAAAATAAAGAAAAGAAAAAAATTCATCTAGGTTAATTCTTACTGGAGAACTTAATTTCTATGGGACTGTTAAATTCGTAGGGGAAAATATAGTATTGACCTTTCATTTGTTATTGCAATGACACCTGGGCATATGGGCATCTTTTGTTGCCTCTGTTTCTGATATGAACACATCAGATTGGGCTTACACACATGATGTGCCACCCTGCCTCAACCTGGGGTTAGGAAGAGTGTAGGTGGACCTCAACAGCCTGAACTGGGGCCAGGTTTGGGGATTGTGGAGGGTGCAGTCAAGGCAGGGTTAGACAGACTCAACAGGCTAGACCTAACAGCACAATGTGTAGGTTCAAGTGAGTCTGAAGGATGGCTATCGTGTAAGTAGTCTGGTTTGATGAGAGTTGCCAGGATGGATGTGCCAGGGAAAACACAGAGCACATGTAGCATATCTGTTTCTGTGTGCCACATGACTGGGCTAGAGGGTTCTTGGTAGAGAAGGGTCTATGATCTAGTGAGTCTCAAAGGAAAGAAAATGAACCAGGAAGAGTTCATGATCCATGAGAAGCAATTGCAGGCCTATAAGGATTAGGAGTGGGCGGTACTCCAGAGAATGAAGGTAGAATATTTATGTCTCCATATCAGCAGGATAAGTTAAGATGTTTCTGGTGATCAGGTGGGTCCCATGGGGAGACGAGGATCTAGAAGGAGATCAAGATCCTAGACAAGCAGCTGTGGAGTGAACAGTGTAAAGGGGTACTGTATCTAGAAGTGCAGGTCTAGAATAATTCTTCTTTATTTGTTTGAAAAGTTAATATCTTTATATACTGTAGCTTCATCATATTCACTTCCAAATCCTGTCTACTCACTCCCGCAGGTCACCCTCCCAACCATTGGCTCCCATTTTCATGTCCTCTCTGTTTTTTCATTCTGTGGTTCTCATTGTTGATTTGTTTTATAAAATCTCTCAATCCAATTAGTGGTGTCTGGTAGAAAAATGACAGACCTTCTTGGGTTGGTATTATGCAAGTCATGTGCAAGCAGCTATAGCTGTGGTGAGTTCACGAGTACAACAGCCATGTAATGTTCAGAAAAACACATCTCACAGCACTCCATGCCCTCTAGCTCTTTATTCTTTTACCTCTTTTGCAATGTTCCCAGAGTCTTGGGATATCCCAAGATATCCCACTTAGAGCTAAGCACTCAACAGTCACTTAATCAGCATTTTCGCTATAGGTCTCTACATTGATTACTGTCCACTACACAGAGAAACTTCTCTGGGCACAGTTGAGTATAGGACAAAATCCCACAGAGCATTGCTGCTGGCTTGAATTCTAGCATGTTATCACATGGACTGCCTTTGTGATTACCATTGAACTGCCTTTTGTGACTGTTACCTTTTTTAATGTCCAACCTCTGTGTGAAGTGTTTGAATCTTATCTGACTTCTTCCTGAAGTGTTCAAAGCCTCTGGAAAAACTTGGGTGTGAGGGACGTTAGGAAACCAAGATTCCATGTGACTGAGAATTACTTTGATTTATTTCCTTAAGGGAAATTCAGGAAGAGGTTTGGGTATGCAGAAATTGATTTGTTAAGATGTAAATTGTATAACCATAAAAAAAAATGGTCTTTTGCAAAGCAGTGGTAATCAGTTCACCAGAAACTGGCTTCCCTGCTGTTTCTAAGCCAAAATTCACCCTGGAGTGACCCTGTTTCTCCCACGGACCTGCACAAAAGCAAACACTGACAGTCGAGAGAAGCAGTAATCTATGGGTATAAGTGTAACTATTCAGAAAGTGTATTAACATTATGCTCATCTAGCAAAAATAGCAATAGGTCTTTCCCTAGGGCCTATAACCTCCTGAGTCATGAGCTTTAGACCAGGTTTACAGATGTGAATTCCCTGCTGTGGAATTCAAATCTAATTAGAAATTCCTCAAGTTTAATCATGAGGCAGATGACTACTCTACAACCTTCATGTCATTATTGCATCTGTGAGTCTGTCTCACTTAGCATGTCAGTATTGTAGCATCCAGGGTCACCATCTGGTAGTATCATTGATGTTTTTCCCACAGTGTCCTCATAGCACTTCCTAGTACTATGACAGTTACATAGCATGGAAGAAGTTTCATGTCTGTTCCAACTTGGAATCTCTAAATCCTGTAACAAAAGTATGTTGTATCTTCAGCAACAGGGTCTTAACTCTAGTTCTGGGTGACCACCAAGAGCAACAGCAACAGGCTTTGCTGCTTTTGGAGTCTCTGCATCCTCCCTGACCAGTAACTCTTAGAGAGGTACCCCATACTTGGCATTGGGATTTGCCTTTAATAACTCATAACTCATGTCTTCTGAGGAAAGCACAGTGTACCCACTGCTCATTTTCCTACATTTATCTAAGTTATATTTTTGATTAGCTTACAAAGTGGTGTGGTTCTATAGGATCATTTATACATCGTTAGTTTTGGTTTACCCATATCACCCACTCCTCTCCCCTGTCACACAATCCCTATTCTCACTTAAACATTGAACCACTTAAACCTCACTTAAACATTTTCAATCACAATGGTTCTACTCTGTCTCTACCCCTCCAGGCCTTTTACCCTATTCCTCTATTGGGCTCATTATAGCTTCCTGATCTCCAGAAACACTCCAAATAAGTCTCACATGGTCCCAACTCTAAATGAAAAGCTACAGGTAATTAATGGATGCTGAGAGAGAGAGACAGAGAGATGAGGTTATCCAATCCCAAGTGGTCAACATTAAATACACAACAGCAACATGAAATAGACTCGGCAGAATGTGTGTGTACATGCATGCATTATGTATGTATGTATGTATGTATGGATGGATGGATGGATGGATGTAACAATCATTAGAGAAGAAAAGGAGAATTTGACAGGAAAGAAGGGGACACAGGAGGAATTGGAGGGGAGACTAAAAAGGGTAGAAATGATGTAAATATGGTATAGATGTAGTTAATTCTCAAAATGTAACTTAAAAGAAACTTTAAAAATGTCAAATTAAAATGCAAATCTAAATATAAGGATCATCATATCATATATATGTTATATGATCCACAAATAACAGGAAAAAATGGCATGGTTGCCTCACTAAGTAGAATATTTTCCATTCAATCAATTTTATGTGGATTTTGTATTGTCCTTTTCTTATTTCTACATGTATATGTGTGTTTTGAATACATGTGTGTGTGCATCTTTGCATGTGTTTGGGCATACATAGGTGGGGGGGGTTATAATTTGTGCTTGTGAGTACCTAAATTGATATCTGGAATCTTCCTTGGTTGCTCTCCTATATTCACTGAGACAGAGCCTCTCATCCATGCCCAGAACTTGTTCATGGAGCAAGTCTAGCTGGACACCTTGCTCTGTGGATCCCTTGACTCAACTTTCTAAGCCTGGAATAACAGGGGCCAAAATGCAAATGCATCATGTACAGGGAATTTTGAGAAACAAATTCCAGTCCCCATGCTTTCGTGTCAAACTCATTAACTTGCTGCCCCAGATGTTATTAAGTGTGACAGAACTGAAGAGGACTTAGATGTGTGCATGGTAGCAGATACATCCCAGATGAGAGGTCTTGGAGAGCACAGCTGAGGAAGAGCTGAGCCCTTTCTTTGCACCTTGGGAAGACATGGCCTGAGTAAGGCAGACTTTGCCCACAGACATGAGTGATCAGCATGCTATGCTCAGGAGATGTTAGATGTTGTCCTACAGAAGACAATGTGAACAGATCTATAGATCCAGATTTCAAGGAAAGCTGGCCCCTGAAGCCAGGCTCTCAAGGGCTAATTGTGTGATAATATGCTCTCACCAAATTTTCTCCAGTACTTTGGCCAAGGCAGGACAGGTAGCTGCCTTATACTTTGCGAAACTGGAAGGTGCTGAGGATTGGATTCTGGTCCATGGGGCATCCTCCTATCTGTCTTATCTTGAGTTCCTTCCAAAGAAGATGCTGAGATGAGATTTGTGGTCAGGTCCACCTGGAGAGAGGACTCCTCAGATGCACTGGTTGGAGGAAGGGGGAGTGTGGCAGGAGGGAGGAAGTCATCGAAGTGTGCTGTGTGAACAGTGGGGCAGGTGACATCAAGAGCAAGTGTGTTCCTGTGTTTTCCATTGGCAGGACAGGAAACAGAGACTGGGAAAATTTTGTTATTTCTGTTTGATTGATTGTTTGACTGATTAATTGATTGACTGACTGACTGATTACAGCCCAGGATGTTTCCAAACTCATTGTATGGAAAAGCTGGCCCTGAACTCCTGATTCTCTTGCCTGTTTTCTGAGTGATGAATTACAGGACTATACAATCATGCTTAATGGCCTTTTTGTTTGTGTGTTTAGTTGGTTGGTTTTTTGTTTGTGTTTTTAGAACTTGTATATTTAGTTACACTTCTGGAGTTTGAAGTCCAAAAATAGAGACTACAACTTCTCTGCTTAAGAAAAAAAAAAGTATACAGGCAAGAGGCAGCCTGCAGGAGGGAAAGGGAAGCCCTTCCCACAACAGCTTGTCCATTCCTAGAAGAAAAGTATTGGTCAGCTAATAAGGGGCCTGCCCCATGGCTCTAAAACCTTAGTGCCTTATTAGACCCTTGTCCCCTTAGTGCCATACAGTCAACTGAGTTTCAGTGTGAACTAAAGACACCCAAACAGTAGTCACAAACAAGGCTTGTTGTTACCAATGATATCTGGAAGGCCTGGGGAGAGGGGTCCAAGACTATGTCGTGAAACATGAACTCTAACCATCCCAAAATCATCCCTTCAGACCCACAATCTCAGAACTTACAGAATGATGTTGTCAGGACTGCAATGGTGGAGGCCATTGTGATCTCTCAGGAGCAGACATTGGCTACAATGTCTATAATCTCCCCAGTACTCCATGGCCTCTTGCAGTAGAGATCACAGCCCCCAATTACAGATGGGAAAGCTGAAGCACAGTGGAGCTATGGGGTCATCTCAGACTGAATGAGAACAGAGTTGTACCTGTGAACTCACTCTTTATTCTCAACCACTAGAGCAGATCTGACATAGAGTAAAACATTAATAAATATCTAAAGTGTGAATGAACATTGTACAGCATTATTATTAATTAGACTAGTGAAGACTTGAACGAGATCCTTCTAGTCTAAATCTCACGTTCTTTGCACTGCCCTGTTCAGAATATCCCAGTGCCCACAGCCAGTCTGTCGTACAGCTTAGACAGATGTCTAAGTTTATCCAGGTGTTGAAGGGCGGAAGGAAGAGAGCATGAGAAGAAAGAATGAAAGGAGAAACAACTCTACTATGGACACTTACGCTCCATTCTTCTTCCCTAATTTATGATTCATTTCAGAAATACATCAGAATGAAGGAAGAGAGAATCTTTACCACACTGCGTCCTGGAAAACCAAGGATTTGCTTCAAAATTTCACACAGCTATTACTTCTACAAAAATCTTACCCAAGAGGCTGGGACACCTTGGTGTGGAAAAGATGGCGTAAAAGTAAACCAGAGGAGAGGGGACATCTGATTGAGATCCAAGAATTCTTTTATCCAAACCCAGATACCCAGGAAGAGCCTCAATTAGTCATTTTAGAGGGGGCTGCTGGGATTGGGAAGTCAACGCTGGCCAGGCAGGTGAGGAGAGCATGGGAGGAAGGCCAGCTCTACAGGGATCGCTTCCAGCATGTCTTCTACCTCAGCTGCAGAGAGCTGGCCCAGTGCAAGCAGCTGAGTCTGGCTGAGCTCATAGCAAAAGACCAGACTGTGCCTGCAGCTCCCATCAAGAACATCCTGTCTCAGCCCGAGAAGCTGCTCTTCATCCTGGATGGCATAGATGAGCCAGCATGGGTCTTGAAGGAGCAGAATCCTGAGCTCTGTCAGCACTGGAGCCAGCCACAGCCTGTTCACAGACTGCTGGGCAGTTTGCTGGGGAAATCTATCCTGCCTGGGGCTTCCTTGCTGCTCACAGCTCGGACCACAGATCTCCAGAAGTTCATTCCTTCTTTGGGGCAGCCACGTTGGGTGGAAGTCCTGGGCTTCTCTGAGTCTGGGCAGAAGAAATATATCTACAAATATTTCACAGAGAAAAGAGAAGCAATTAAAGCTTTTAGATTTGTTAAATCAAACCCAGTGCTCTCGACCCTGTGTGTGGTACCCTGGGTGTCCTGGCTTGTCTGCACTTGCCTGAAGCAGCAGATGCAACAGGGAGAAGACCTCTCACTGACCTCACGGACCACCACAGCCCTCTGCCTGAAATACCTTTCCCAGACAATACTAGCCGAGCACCTGGAGACCCATCTCAGAAAGCTCTGCTCACTGGCTGCTAAAGGAATCTGTACAAGAAGGACCTTGTTCAGTGAATTAGCTCTCCAGCAGCAAGGGTTGTCTGAGGATGTCATCAACAATTTCCTGAAGGTGGGTGTCATTCAAAAGCAGCCCAGCTCTCTGAGTTACAGCTTTGCCCACTTGTGTCTCCAGGAGTTCTTTGCAGCAATGTCCTGCATCTTGGTGGATAGTGAGGATAGATATGGTGATATGGAAAACTACAGAATTGTGGAAACACTGATAGAAGTGTATGGAAGACAGAACCTGTTTGATGCACCCATTTTGCACTTCCTATTTGGTCTTTTAAGTAAAAAGGGAATGGGAGAAATGCAGAAGATCTCTGCCTGCAGGTTTCCTTGGAGGACATGGTTGTACCTGCAATGGCACATCCTAGAGGAAGCCCTATACCATCAACCATATTCTCTGGGTTTACTCCATTGTCTGTATGAGATTCAGGATAAGGAGCTCCTGACATTTGTGATGGAAAATTATCAAGAAACAAGGATGCATGCCCCAGTGGATATGCTACATCCAAGGTTCCTGACAAACATGAAGCATCTGCTGGTCCAGACAGACGTGGAGCTCATGGTGGTCACTTTCTGCATTAAGTTCTGCTGCCATGTGGAGAGGCTTCAGCTGAATCATGGTGGGCAGCAGGAGAAAGGGCTGACGGCCCCAAGGATGGTTCTGTGAGTATGCAGACACAGTCCTCTCTCCAGCTTCCCTGTAGATCCCATGAGCACACATGTTCTGAACACCAGCAGCACTCTTAGCTGGTTCCATGGCAGCAGCATACGGGTCATCAGTAATATCTAATTGCTAAATCTGATTATCTTTCTGTGCTTCCCTCTGTGTGCCTGACTATGTGACAAGCTATGAGCTTTTATCTCTCCCTATGCCTCGGCAAGGACCACCTACCTTCTCTGATTCAAATTTTCCTCACCCTTCACAAGGTTCAAATGGCACACAGTGACTCATGCTGTCTCTTACCATGCTTTCTCTCTGAGAGACTGCTCACTCAACTCCTACAGACACTATCCCCTATCCCCATAACCCCATAAAGATGACCTTGGCACTGAGGTCCTTCTATGATCACCTCAGAAGGTGTGTATATATATGAGAGTCCCTATATTTTTCCTGTCCAGATTACTTCCCTATATGTGTCAATGAAGGCTGCATGGGCCTGGCACTCAGCCTGAAGGCTTCCTAACTACCTGCCAATCCAGCAGCAGTGTAGACCTCCCCTTCCAGAGTCTCCTACCGCCGTGCAGAAGTGATGACTCAGTATCAATATATGTTTCTCTCCTCTATAGATGATTCATTAAGTGCTGATTTTATGTCACACCCTACCAATCAATTGCAAGAGGAGATGTAGAGTTGCTGCCCCGAGGATTTCAAAACTGGGAGAGAAGATAGCGAACTCCTCTAATTAGGACATGACTGTTGCAATAATAAGGAACATGCTAGTGCTCTTGAGTTGAGGACTTTAACAACAAAGCAAGAACCCATGTGAAAAACTCAAAAGTAGTAGAGCAAAGGTTGGAGAACAGGAAGAAGATGAAGAGATGAGGGGAAACGGGTCAAAAAGAACAAATGTGATCAAACTTTCTTACATGTAGGAAGTTGTCTCAGTGACTCTCACTTTATATGATTAGAATGGACCAATAAAAACATGCTTGCTGTAGAAGAGTGTGATTTACCAATTATCAAAACAATAAAAATTAGTATATGTGGTGATATATTGTGTACCCTAATAAAATTGCCTGAAGATCAGAGAACAGAACAAGCCACTAGATTAAACATAGAGGCCAGGCAGTGGTGGCACACACCTTTAATCCTAGCACTCAGGAGGCAGAAATCCATCTGGATCTCTGTGAGTTCAAAGCCACCCTGAACTACATGAGATTGATTCAGTCTAGGAGGGAAACAGAGCCAGAGAGTGGTGGCACACACCTTTAATCCCAGTACTGGGAAGCACACACATGTCTTTAATAGATGGGCAGAGAAAGGTATATAAGGTGTGAGGAAGCAGGAACTAAAAGCTTTTCAGACTGAGGAGTCCTAGAGGTAAGACGTGGCAGTGGCTTGTTCCTTTATTTCTCTGATCTTTCAGCATTTGCCCCAATATCTGGCTATGGCTTTTCTATTAAGACCTTTAGAAATTTGAACAACAAGTATCCTCAAGAATTCAATTAAGGACAGCAGTAAGAACTGGGATAGCTGAGCTTGGTCGTACATGCCTGCCATCCCAAATTCAGAAGACTAAGGAAAGGTCAGAAGTCCCAGTCCAGCCTGGGCTACATAGGGTGAGGCTGTCTCAAAATATTACAGTCAAAGGATGTAACTCATCGATAGAGGAATTGCCTAGTGTATTGGTTAATTTTCTGTTGCTGTGATAAAACACCATGGCCAAGACAACTTATAGAAGACTTCATTTGGGCTTATGGTCCAGAGGGATCGGGGTCCACCATGGCAGAGGAAAAGGATGTTAATTGGAGCAGCATCTGATAGCTCATTTCTTGAAGGACAAGCAGGAAGAAGATGGAGTATCCTCTGAATGGCTCAAGGCTTTGAAATATTAAATTTTGCCCCACTGACATATTTTCTCCCACAAAGCAACACCTCCCAAGCCTCCTCAAAGAGTACCACCAATTAAGAGCCAAGCATTCAAATGACATTGATTGGGTAGCATCTCATTCAAAACACCATACCTAATAGCCCAAGTCCCTAGGTTTGGTCCACAGCATGAAAGTAAAAATGTGACATGCCCTTTAATATTTTCTCTATATACTTTTATATGGGAACATTAAGCCACACTATCTCTGTTGTCTTATATTCACATTTATTTTCTTACTGACTCAAGATTGTCTTCTCTGCTTGCTAATGGTCTAGTACAATATCATTCTGAATAGCCTTATGATATTGCCTAGGGAGAATACCTTGGTGAATTGGATCATTTTCCTGTTCTTGGCCAGTATAAGTTGTTTCTAAGTGTCTATGGTTACAGAAAAGTGAGCCTTGAATGACCTTGATACAGATGTTGCAAGTAGAAGTGGTCTGCTGTGGGACTTCAGAAGAATTCAGAGTATATACCGAGACAGAGACCAGATAGGGCGAGAGAAACAAGAACAGCAGCCTGCTTGCAAAGGACAGTGGCCTTAAGAGCCTGGGAACCACACCAAGGGAGAGAGAGAGGCTTCAGCTGCTAGTGAGAAAGTAAAGTTGAGGGGAAAATTCAGACAAGGCAGGGAGACAGCAAGGAGGCCTTTGCACACTAGGCCACCAGGGGTGGAGGCTGGCCAAAGTCAAAGAATCCAAAATGGCAGGTGAGTGTCTTAGTTAGGGTTTCTATTGTTGGAAAGAGACACCGTGACCACAGCAACTCTTACAAGAAGACATTTGATTGTGGTGGCTCACTTACAGTTCACAGATTCAATCCAAACCATCATGGTGGGATAAGGAAGTGTACAGACAAACTTCTACTTGTACTGGAGAGGTAGATGTTACATGTTGATATGCAGGCAACTGAAAGAACTGTGTCACTGTGCATGGCTTGAGCATATATGAGACCTAAAAGCCTGCCTCCACAGTGACACATTTCCTCCAGCAAGACCACACCTACTCCAATAAGGCTACACCTCCCTAAATTTCTGCTCCCTTTGGGGGCCATTTTCTTTCAAAACACCACAGTGAGCAACAGCTTCTGTATGTGTGTGGCTCATAATGGTGCCTCATGTTTTTTTGAATAGCACATTCTGAAGTTCCACTTTCAGTCAGTATAAATACTAAACATGCATCAAAACTAACATCTTTTGGGGGCTGGGAGAGTGGTTCCACCCTTAAGAGAACCTGATGCTCTTTCAGAGATTGTGGATATTTCCCAGCACCACATCAGATGGCTCACAACTACCTTTATCTACAGTCCCAGAAGATCTGATGCCCTGCTTCAAGCCTCTGCCAGTTTCTCCATGCATAGAGTACACACAGACAAGCAGGCATACAAACATACACTGTCTTAGTTCAGGTTTTTATTGCTGTAAAGAGATGCAATGACCACAGCAACTCTTATAAGGAAAACTTTTAATTGAAATGGCTCAGCTCGCTTACAGTTTCAGAGGTTCAGTCCATTTATTATCATGGTGGGGAGCATGGCAGTGTGCAGGCTGCTGGAAGTTGACTCACATCCTCAGTGGTATCCTGAGGAAAGGAGACCTCAAAGTCTGCCCCCATGTGACACATTTCCTCCAACATGGCCACATGTCATGGACTGGCCCATCAGGGGTACCACGACCATAGGGGGACCAGAGCTTGAGTAGTCAGGAAGGCAAGGATTCGGTGAATGACAGACAGACAACACACTCAGAAGTGGTTTGAATCTGCTGCAATTTTACTTCTGCAAATCAGTAGTTTATATACAGAAAAGAAAACTATCAAGTCATACAAGGAACAACAAGAGGTTGGTAATAATTCAATTACATCATCTTTAAAAACAGTAAGCATATAATTATTAATTGGCGCTAGACATATCCCTTCACTCACAAGAACTTTATGACCCAAAGAGCAGTCTGTATTTTTTAAACTTAGTACAGTTCCTAGACTTGTGTAGGCTTCTTGCAGCTGTGTCCTTCATCTTTATCTCAGCTGCTCGCTAGTTTATTATTCATTTTTACTTTTCTGGTTCTCATGACCCATTTAGCCAATTTGGATGCTGCAGATCCTCCCTAAGTCTTTCTTCAGTTCTTTACCATATATCTCTTCTAATATAAAACCTTTTTACCTGCTGGAATATGGACTCTTACACTTTTACACCTGTAAAGGGAAAGGGTTTTGTTGTAGTCCTTAAGTTTTCCATGGTGAACTTCCTCAACAGAGGGGCCTACCATCTGCCTCCTATGAGATAATGCTTTCTGCCATAAATCACTTTAGTTGGGATTCCTAAAGGATTCCTAGTGGGTGAGTGTTCATTCCCTGGAAGTGCCTGAACTATTATACTTTCTATTATCTAGTGGCTTGAGGCTTGAGGTCTTTAAGGAATAGTTCATTCTGCTATATCTAAATAAGGTCCATGTCCAGCTTTCCCTTTCCTCCATAGTTCACAACCCAAGCATTCATTAATTTTGGCTGTGTTTTATAGATTAATTAGAGCATTATCAGAAAAGCAGTTATACAGAACCCATAGCCCAGAGAGCTCATGATCTGTGAAGCACGTCTCCTTCGAGAAGGAGGAATAACACGGGCACTCTGCCAGGGACCTCCAGGGAGCTTAGTCCCGTGGGACACGAATCTCCCGTCCACTATTATTGACATAATTGTTCATGTCACACGGATGACACTGGATTTGGTGTGGTAGCCACACCCACTCCAACAAAACCACACCTCTTAATAGTGCCACGCCCTATAAGATTATGAGAGCCAGTTACATTTAAACTTCCACACATACAAAAAGTAAAAAATAAATAATTTTTTTAAAAACACCATCCTTCAAAGTTTAGTATTTGGTTTTTCTTAACATCTCTGGTTATAAAAGAATCCTATACTTTTGTTTCAGTCAAAGTTGGCCACCTTTAATCTGTGTTTTTGAACTTGTGGTTTTATTTTGATTTTGTTTACAGTGTTAGGGATCAGATGTTGCACACACCAAGCCCTTGTGGTTTGGAGCTCAGCCTGATTTAAAATTCACCGTTCTCCTGCCTCTGTAAGCTTGGTTTCTGGCATTAAAGGAATGGACTACCACTCAAGGTGGTTCTCTCTCTCTACCTCTCTGTCTTTCTCTGTCTGCCTGCTTGTCTCTGTGTGTGTGTCTCTGTCTCTCTCTCTGTCTCTGTGTCTATCATTTACCTCTATGTATGTCTGTCGATTTCTCTTTCTGTCTATCCTGCTCTGTCCTCTCTGTGTATCTCTGTCTCTCCCTATCTACTTATCTCTCTCTATTCATCCTCTCCCCTTTCTCTTGTAAAGATATAGGGACTATATGGACCAACACATCTACAATAACGTTTATGACCATGCTTAACATCCCACCACAGAGTTGATCTCAACCTCTTCTTCTGTCCAGTTTTCTTTTATGAGATTCTAGAATTCTTTTCCAAAAGAAAGCAGTTATATTCTCATCGAAAGGAAGAGATTGAGTTACCAAGGTCCCCTTTAGTGCCAGGGTCTGTGGTTGGTATTGTAGATTATAAAGAAAAGATGCTAGCCACCTGTTCACACCTTGTGGGACACTTAGACAGAGTCAGAAAGAGACACACAAAATGAACACACAGCATGCTATAAGGATGTGGATGAGGAACCATGCATCAAAACGTTGGAGCAAAGGAGCATGTAGAAGCTGGTGAATCCTGGGGGTGGCATATTGAGGCCTGGTGCTCAGAAAGAGAGAACCCTAATCTGCTGTGTGGGGCTCTGTGAACACACAAGTTATATCCCTCATGTCCTTCTCTTTCTCTTTCCCCCTCAGGTCCAGGTGGACCCCAATCACTAATGACAGTTGGAAGATTTTCTTCTCCACTCTTAAGTTCACAGGAAACCTGAAGGAGCTGGACCTAAGTGGAAACCCACTCAACAACTGTGCACTGCAGAGTCTTTGTAAGACCCTGAGGTACCCTGGATGTCACCTAAAGGCATTGTGGTGAGTCTGGCTTGGGTTCTCCCCTGAAGCTAGGATGGATGGCAGGAGAGCAAAGCAAAAGCTGAGTCTGGAGTGAGACTTAGTAGTCTTCAAATATTCACCAAATGTTCTTGACCACACCAGTAACAGAGGCCAGACTTGTTATGGTAATCAAATGGCTTCTACTCTTGGGGATCATGAAAGACTGACATTCAGCAGGGAGCCCCACTAGCTATTGATAACAAGAGGCCCATGAGGTCCGCAATGGAGCAAACTTCCTAAGGAAGTGGCTACAGCAGAGCTCAAGAACACGGAGTAAGAGGCTAAATGAATCAGGAGGGGAGAAAGCTCCAGGCCCAGGGAATGGCATCACCCAGTCCCTCCTGCTCTCTGCCCTTGTAACCAGCCTTCTACTCTGTTTGTATGGACTCCATCTTTACTAAGATTTCACATAACAAGTGAAATCACGCCCTATTCTATGGCTGGTGAATTTCACTTCAGATAGCTCTTGAAATATACCTGGGAGTTGTCCTGGGCCTCATGGAGCTCTGCCAGGGCAAATCACAGCAGAGAAGTGGTCCCCAACCTGTATCCATTGCTCCTCCAGCTCAGCTGGGGGAAGCATGGAATTATCCACCTAGACTAGAAAAGGCACTCCAGAGAGCTAAACACTGGTAGCACCTCATGCCAGGGCTCACAAAATGAGACGGGAGCTGGGTTCCCAAGAGCAGTGAGCCTGGAAAAACTGATGGTGATCATCTCCCATGCAGCCTTGTCAACTGTGGCCTCACATCCATCTCCTGTGCGTACCTGGCCTCAGTGCTCAGTGCCAGCTCCAGCCTGGCTGAGCTGGACCTGCAGCTGAATGACCTGGGCAACCGTGGTGTGAAGCAACTTTGTAAGGGGATCAGGAATCCAGACTGCAACCTCAGAATCCTGTGGTAAGTAAGACCCCAAGATTCCTTCTGGGCAGAAGGTAAGGCAATGGACACAGGTGTATTATTAGATGACAAGACATAGAAAAGAAAAGGGACAGATAATGCACAGTCAGCCTGGCTCCTGGCCAGGTGTGCCACGACTACCCTGGGACTTGGGTAAGTCATTGTCTTTTTTAAAACTCAGTTTCCTCATCTATTAAATAAAATGTCACACCCACCTCTTAGATTGTAATGACACAAAATGTACATATGTAAAAACTAAGATAATACCAAGTGGGTAGCTGGGCAGCATGGAATCACATGTATTAGCAAGGCTATATATCCTGAAAGACTCCCAGGTTTGCCAGGACAGTGATTTCCTCAATTATTTGTAGCTAGAGTTTCCCTGCCTGGCCCACAGTCAGGACAAATCTTTGTCACCCGCCAGTCCCACAGCCGCTCAGACCCAACCAAGTAAACACAGAGACTTATATTGCTTACAAACTGTACGGCCGTGGCAGGCTTCTTGCTAACTGTTCTTATATCTCAAATTAACCCATTTCTATAAATCTATACCTTGCCACATGGCTGGTGGCTTACCGGTGTCTTTACATGTTGCTTGTCCTGGCGGTGGCTGTAGTGTCTCTCTCTCCTTCTTCCTGTTTCCCCAATTCTCCTCTCTCTTTGTCCCGCCTATACTTCCTGCCTGGTCACTGGCCATCAGTGTTTTATTTATATAGAGTGATATCCACAGCAATTATTCATCCATGAATTCATGCATTCATGCATTCACATCAGGACTTCTATGTGTAAGCATTGATCCAGACCCTAGGGATACAATTACAAACACACGTGGCTCTGTCCCTCTGAAGCTATGTGGAAAGAGACAGACATAGGTCACCCATCAGCACATGACTCTGTACTGACAAGCTCTGCTGAATGCTGTGGAGTCAACAGTATTGTGAGAATGTCATGCTGTGAGAGATTCCACATTATTGAATGGCTCAGGAGGGTTTTCTGAGTCCTGAAGAAAAAGTATGATTTGGGTGGGCCAAGCCGAGGCCAGGGCCCAGACAGAGGCAGAGTTGGGGAAAGCTCTGGAAAAGAAAGAGGCAAAGGCCTAGACAGTCACCATGTTTCACTACAGCAGCCTGAGATAGTCCTCTGTACCAGAAATGGTGCCATTCCCCCTGAACTACAGTTTCACACACACTCAGAAACCTCCAAACTAGAGCCCTGGAGACCCTGGTCCTCCACTCAGCCCCTTCATGCTGTCTCTGAGCTTTTCCCTCTCCTGTACCTCCACCTCCCCAGGACAGGCCACAGCCAGTTTCTAGTGAACTTCCCAGAGGTTGCTGGCCAGTGCCCTTCATGGGCTCAGAGAACCACGGAGGCTCCCGATCCCTGTACCCAGAGTCTTCTGGTTCTTCCAGCCAGCAGGAGAAGCCCATCAGGCCTGTTCCCCGAGACTTCCCTCTGTCAAGTCTTCTTCTTCAACTCTATTATTGCTATTATTATGTTATTTGTGTGTATATATATGTCACTGGTTCTCAAGCCTCCTAGTGCTGTGACACTTTTATAAGTTTGTCATGTTTTGGCAACCCCAAGCCATAAAATTATTTCTTCTTTACTTTATAACTATAATTTTGCTACTGTTATGAATTGTAATATCTGATGTTTCCAATACTCTTAGGCAACCTCTGTGAGAGGGTCATTAGACACCTCCACACACAAGTCGCAAACCACAGGTTGAAAACCACTGGTATATATGAGTATAGGTGCCCCCAGAGACTAGAGGAGTCAAAGTCGCCCAGAACTGGAGTTACAGGTGGATATGAGCTGCCTGATGTGGGTTCTGGGCATTGAACTCAGGTCCTCTAGAAGGGCAGTATGTGCTCTTAACTGCTGAACCATCTCTCCAGCTCTGTGGTTTGAATGCACAGGAGCAGTTGGGAAGTTAAGGGTTTTCTTTCCACCCTATGGGAGCTGAAACTGGCCCAGCTGCTTGGCACCTTTGTTCCCAAGTCTGCTTTGAGTCATGACTGTTTCTCACAGGCTGAAGCGCCTGTTCAGAGCTGGCGTCTGCTGCATGTGACAATGCTTAACCTCTCACAGGTGCAGGACCCTTTCCTTGTCTGTGCCTCACAGTAGGCAGATGGGAGTGGTATAGCTCTGGTTATGGACCGAGAATGTGAAAGCCCAGAGAAGGTCACTGCTCTAACACCCAGAAATCCTGGAACTTGAAGGTCATAAGAATGGGACCAGCAGACCTCAGGTAGTGGCTGCTGTGTAAGGAAAATGCTTCATCGCTTAGCACTAAAGGAAAGGGGGAGGGAGGTGAGAATGGAACCAAGGCTCTTTCTCTCAAGGAGAATACCTGTGATCCCAGCACCTTGTGTTTACTTTGAAGAACTGCCCAGATAGGGAGCATGGGAATATGGCCATGACCTCCAGCTACTGAGATTGCTGATGGCTACTCCGTGGCCCCTTGTTAATATGACTCCCCTCATCGATGGCCATGTTCCCTTCCCTAGGACAGTCTGTCTCCAATGACCGACCTGTGAGGAAGGGGCTATAAATGTCAAGACCCTTATTTCAGCTCTGGAAAATTCCAAAGGTCCTCATCCTGGCTTCAGATTTCCCTGCACAATGACCAACCTTTGGCCAACAATGACCAAGAGTAATACGGCTCCTCACTGACTCCATCTATGGACAACAGAGCCCAGAATTCTGGACCCTAAGACTTCATAATCCTGTGGTGGATCTCAGAAGAAACATCCCCCTCTTGTGCTTACAGGCTGGACCAGGCCCCTCTTAGTGACCAGGTGATGATGAAACTCAGGGCCCTGGAGGCAAAGAATCCACAGCTGCTCATTTCCAGCACATGGTAAGGAGTGGGCACAGAACTCCTATAGGTCAACCCAGGCCCTATGTGGCTGGTCCAGAGCTGAGAGGTGGGAACAGGGTCCTGAGATGATGGAAAAGACAAACAGATCCAGAGATCCAGGAACCACAGCAACAAGAGTGAGATTGTGTGTGTGTGTGTGTGTGTGTGTGTGTGTGTGTGTGTGTGTGTGTGTGTAATAGTTATATGACCTTAAGAAATAGAACCATATAACATGTCTTCTTAATTTCTTCAATTGGAAAAAAAAGAATATGAAAAGCTGATTTAGTGGTGAATCCTCTGACACAGCAAGTGTGATAATAGTAGATAAGAGTAGCCAGCAGTGAACCCAGACCACTGGACAATGAAAATATATATAGTCACCACACCAAGGAGAGAAAGACACAGACAGAAAGACTCTTAAGGGAAAAAAAAAACCACGATGTGTATCACTGTCCCAAACCCAATACTCAGACACATGTGCACACACACATACACACACTGTACTATGGGACTGAAGAGAAGCCACAGGACAGGAAAGTCATCTTCCACCCCAGAGATTGTGCTGAAGCCCCATATTCTTTCACTTTGGCACATTTCATTTCATGACCATTAATCCCATCTGTTCTCAAGTTCCTAGCTGCTGTGACACACTCGAATGGAGGGTGTACTAAAGACTTAGGAGGGTCAGCCACTCATTAAACAGACATTCCTGCAGATCTACTGTGTTTCATACACTATTTTGGGATCTGAGGGCACATCAGTGAACAAGGCAGGCATGACCTCAGTCTATCAGGGAGGAGACATTTGTTCCTCCACAGTCATATAATTGTACCTGGGAAGGATATTAGTGCGGTGCTCATCTGTCTTATCTCATTGAAAGCTGAGGAGAGATGAGGTGAACTCTCAAAGATGGGAAATGAGGGATGAAAAGAAGGAGAAAATTCCAGGCAGACATAGAGGTTCTAAGGAAGCAGAGAGAACAGTGCACATGGGGAAACCATGTGTGCGACCATCTGCTCTGCCTCACTATTACCTGGGAGCTCCACAGAAGTGCAGGTTCTCAGGACCCATTCCATCCCTGCTGACTCAGAATCTCAGGTGGGGAAGCTTCCTTCAGTGAGCTTTCTGACTGAGCAGCCTGTCCAGGTGACATTTGAGCATAGTGATTTGAGAGCCACTGGTCTAGAGGTCAGTGAGCAGGAAAGGGTGACATAGAAGGACCCAGAGGTGAACAGAGACCACAGCAAGAACTATGACCCATCCTAAGAACCTTCTGTTTCTCCCCAGAGGAAATGAGAGGCTTTCTAGCACCTCAGTTATGAAGGGGCATCTCTACCCATTTTTTATGGTCAGCTACTACATAAAAAATGAGCTAGAAGGAACCAGATCAGAAGCAGGGATGCCTGCCAGAGGATGCTGCAGAGGTTCAGGACACTGCTCACCCCATACTGGGACAAGGATGGAGTCTGTGGAGGGGGAGAGTAGAGAACAGAAAAGAGAGAGATCTAGAAGGTACTGTCTAGGTGATTAGCATTGAGGGTGAGTGATTATTAGTTTGTATTGTGCAGTTATAACACAATGTCTGACACTGGGCACTTAACATAAAGAACTTAAGATTATTTCTTGCAGTTCTGGATACAGGGAAGGGTAAGGGCATGGACCCTGCATCTAGAAAAGCCCTTCTTCCTGTTCCATTCAACTGTGCAATTGGGAAGGCTGAGAGTGAGAGGCCAAGGTGGCTTTAGTGACAAGTCCTGTCAGGCCACAGGAATCTATGTCTGTGATGATAACATTAACTCCTTTGTTAAAGCAGAGCACTCATGATCTCACTGTGTCTTATCCTTCATCCCATCAGCACTGTGGCTTTGGGGATTATCCTTCCTATGTATGAACATTGGGATACACATTCAAACTAGAGCAAAGGAAGGGTTGATGTGATCCCAGTTCTGGGGTATGGACACCCAGGATAATGGGGGCATTCTTAGAGATACAACCCAGAAAAGAATCATAAGACTGAGTTCAAATTCAAATGCCTTAGATTTTATGTGGGCATATCATGTACACAACTCCCATTTCTCTGGTTTTTCCTGACATCTGAGGGAAAGAACTTGTCTGTGTGTAGGAAGCCACGTGTGATGGATCCTACTAAGAAGCGGGTTAGAGAAGAAATGGATGATAGCCCAAAATCACGTAAGCGACAGAGACTACAGTCAGGTATGTGATGAGTTCAGACTCAGCATCATGATTGCCAGATGAAGGGACATCTTTGAAAGGAAGTCATCATTTCTTTCTTTTTTAAATTCATTTTTTTAGAATTTTAAACATGAGTATGAGTACTGTATTTAGATTATTTCTTTTCCTCTGTCTGCCCACTTGTGACCCGCCTACAAACTCTCTCTCTCTCTAATTCATGAATTCTTCTTAAATATTATTATTAAATATATGTGTGAATACATACATGTATGCATATGTACATATTAATACAACCTGATGATCCCATTTGGTGTTGGTCATGTATGCATCTTTAAGGCTGACCATTTGGGACTGAATAACCTGTTATGGAGTTCTTTCTGAGGAGAACTGATTTTATTCCTCTATAGTAGCTGTTATCTGTGACTGGGGCCTTGTGAGATTTCCCCCCATCCACAGTATCATGACAACTAGTATTGTCATTGTGTAGATCTTGTAGAGGCAGTGATATTGTTGAGATTTCATGGGTGCAACATCCCTGTCACATACAGAAGACATGATCTCAGATGTGCTGGAAATCATTTCTATCGCCCTGTCTCTGACATGGACCAGGACAGTTCTCCACAAAGAGCCCCACCCCTCTAAAGGTCTTCCGCTACTAGAACGCAGAGGGAGGACTGCTTCCTTCTCTCCCAGCCTTGCGGGTTGGTGCTGCCCATCTTTCAAGTCTCTGGCTTACATCAGGCTCTGTACCAGGGCTTCCTGTCTTATTCTGAGCTCCTATGGCCTGGGAATCACCTCCCCATCCCTGATTATTCATGTATTCAGTTAGGTTCTTTTCACAACCTACCCATTGGAGACATGTTAGGAAAATTAACACTTATGGGCCAATAGGAAATGAAACACAACAGCTGGGTAGGGAGCAGATATTAGGGTTGTAGGATCACTCAGAAGGCAAGCAGTGGTAAGAAAACAATACAAAATGCAATGTATGTACTATATATAGTATATATAATATGCATATATAGTATGTCACACACACATACACACACACACACACACACACACACACACACACATATATATATATATATATATATATATATATATATATATCATACACACAACCTGGAAACAGAGTTTAGCCTTGAGCCAGCACTAGGGAGGGCTGGGGAGACATAAAGTGACCAGTGTCTGGCTTCTTCTAGAGGAGGGGTGCTCACAACTTGTACCACCAGAGACCGTCCATCCATCTCCACCGGACTCCGCAAGAGGCAAGCACCTGGAACCCCTGGGGACTGAAGATGACTTCTGGGGCCCTACAGGACCTGTGGCTACTGAGGTGGTTGACAGAGAGAAGAACCTGTACCGGTGAGTGAGCTCTGCCTGGCAAAGGCTGACTTTCCCCAGAACACTTTCCACAAGGGATCCCCACAGATAACACCCACCTAGTCTCTACTGTGCCACCTACTCACCTCACCAAGGCAGGTCACAAGGCCAGGAGTGGAATAAGAAGTGTGAGCTATTATAAAAATAGGGATCTTTATCATAAAAATATTTTCAAACATTTATAAAACAGGAGAGCACAAGAACTTCCCTGTCCAATTACTCAGCTCTAGCAACCATTTTTCCAAATTTGTTCAAATACTCACATTCATCCTCTGTCATCACTGTCACAGTATTGTGAGTCCAGGACATCAAGTGACTTCACACACAAACATTTCACTATGCCTCCCCCATAGTTCAGACAGGACCTCGTCTTCCATAACAAGCACACCATTACCACATCAACAGAGCTGAAGGGAGTCCTTCATTCCATCTAAACAGTCTGTGCTATACTTTGCTTATTATCTGAATTGTAATTTTTCTGCAGATTATTTTATTCATGATGTAAACAGCATCAGACCTCTCGTTATATTTCATTTCTCTTGTCTCTTAGATATCCTTAAATATATACTTCAGGAACATAAAGTCTAAAAACTGAAGATGTACCTCAGTGGTAGAGCCTCTGACTAGTGTCAAAAGTCCTAGCTTAATCCACAGAACTTCACACACACACACACACACACACACACACACACACACACACACACACACACACCTCTTTCATCACCACAGGAATATCTAACTGCTCTAGGTATATGTTACCTGTAGGTTTGCATTAGATCACTCAGTACTCATAGGTCCATAAGATGGTGTTGACGTTGTTACCCCTATGTAGAGATGAGGAAACAGATTTGGGGGTTAGGTGACTTAGTCAGGGATCCACATACAGCTAGAAGAGGAACCAGACCTCAGAGCCATCTGGCTGAAGTCTGCTGTGTCCCCAGCACTGCACTGGGTCTGCACCCAGTAGAGGAGCAGAGCTGGTGTTCACTGGTGTCTGCCTCTCCCTCGTCTAGAGTTCAGTTCCCTGTGCCTGGTTCCTACCACTGTCCCAACACAGGACTCCGCTTTGTGGTGACAAGGGCCGTGACCATCGAGATTGGATTCTGTTCCTGGAGCCAACACCTGGACAAGACTCCCTTGCACCACAGTCACATGGTGGCTGGGCCTCTGTTTGACATCAAGGCTGAGCAGGGAGCTGTGGCTGCTGTGCACCTCCCTCATTTTGTGGCTCTCCAAGGTAACCAAGGGAAGCATAAGGAGTAGAGGGGTGGTAATGGGAGGAGTTGACAGGTCACATAGCAGACAGTAGAATGGTGGTGATGAGGAAAGGTCTCATGGCTTCCTTAGCAGGGCAGAGCAGGTTATGAAGGTGGACACTGAGATGTTTTGTCGTCCCTTCTCATCTGGTTTATCTTCTTTGAAGCACATGTCTCCCAACCTACTGACCTTATTTCTGCTTTACCTGAAGGAGTCCCTGAGTGGAATCCAGCTCAGAGCAGAGGAAGATAGTGTTTGTTCATGGTGATAAAGGTTATGAGCAGCTCCAAAAGTGATCTTAAGAGGGTAGATACAACACCTGAAGAAGTCATAAAAAAATAAGGTAGAAATACAGACTGTTCCAGGTTATATAAGATCCATGAATAAAAAGGTTCACTGAATGACCTCTCAGGATTCTTGCAGGATCTTTGACTCAGGCACATTGCCTGGCCTCAGCTGCTATCTGAAACTGTGCAGCATGACTCAGTGACCCACCAATGTAGCATCTTTCAACCCCCCAAAAAACAAAAAAACCTATAGTGATGACATTGCCAGGTTCTGTTGACAGTTTGAGATGTGGCCACCTTGGACCAGAGCTGTATGATGTGCTGACCATGGGAAACACTTCCTTGCATTTACATTTGTAGAACAGGGAACACCATCACTTCAGGCTTTCTGCCTTTAAATGAATGTGGATCTTCACAAGATGAGTCGGTGAAGAGTGAGATTGTCCCTCGGGCCCCCTTTCCTGTTGTCACCTGCTGCAACCTTCCCCTCAGTGACGCTGCTCTCTCACAGCTACAGCGGATTGTGTAGAGTCATCCTGGGTGTTTTCTGTTCTGAAACTCCTCCTGCCAAATTAGTCCCTTGTGTTTAAATTCATCTTCACTCAAATTCAGCGCATTAACACAATGCATCTAGATTCCTGACAAAACTGTTGGATGAATGGATCCTTTCACAATTCCCAATGGAAACCTTGCTGCTCTCTGCAACCTCACGGACTGGCCTCCACTGTCTCTCTCTCAGCATTCTTGTCTTCCTGCTTCCACCCAAATGTCCCCGTAAGCTCTGCTCTCAGCATGGAAGTGCTTTCTTAGTCCTGAGTACAAAACTCTTCACATTCCAGCCACAAACAGATCCAAAGCTGAAGAACTACATATTTGGTTTATTACAACAAAAACTTGAATCCTGGTATCAATTTTCTGTCCAGGTTTACTTTACGTATAGCTCAAACAAAACACTTGACCAAAGAAACTTGGAAAAGAAGGATTTTCTTTGCCTCAGAGTTAAAGGAATAGTTACTCGTGACATAGAAGTCTGAGAACATAGAGCTTGTGTCACCTGGTAACCTATGTCAACAAAGTGAGCAGAATGATTGTGCTCATGTGACTTTCTCCACTTTACACATTCCTGGGTCCTAGTCTATACAATGGTGCTACACACAGTGGATAGGTCTTCTCTACTCAATTGATCCAATCAAGATAATCTCCTCCCATCACCCCCTGAGGCCTGTATCCAAGTTGAATCTAGATTTCATCAAGTTCACATTTGACATTAACTATTCCAGAGATCCATCCAGCTTGTTCAGTGAACAAAGGTACCCTGGGTCTCTTTCATAATGTCAAAATTCTATTCTGCCAAGTGATCAGATTAACAGTGTATGTTATCATGGCCTGACTTTAGTGTTAATGGCTTGCTATTTCCTCTGATCTCCAGGCAAACTTTATTTATTAACATGCAAATAAAATATCACCATCTTTCAGCATAAATAAAATAAAATAAATAATTTTATTTATGAATAAAATAAATAAAAAAATTCAGCATAAATAAAAGAGGACCACAGTCCTCTTTCATAACAGCAAAACTCTATTCTGCAACTAACAATTTAGAGGAAACTGCCAAACCCAAAACACTGAAGCTGGTGATGGCAGCCTCTCTAAGAACCTCCTGGTTGTGAAGTTTCTGACAGTAGCCCCTTTGGCTGTATTCTTTATAGCATCTTGGACGAGACCATGAAGAGCCTCCACTCCACTGTAAATGCTCCCCCATCAGCTAGACAGGACCGAGGGTAAACTGCCTCCAGTGAGGGTCAGTCTGCATGACTCTCAGTCTGGCAACAACTCACACTCACCCTCACTGGCATGGTGATTGATAATGAGGAAACAGTTGATAGTTCTGCTGTGCTGTCATTGGACGTTAATTAATAAAACTTAAATTTTGGTCATAATTTTTCTCATGAACATCAAAAAATAAATACAAACTAAATGGAAATCATAACCAAAGCAACTTATAGAAGAAAGATTTTATAGGGACTCACAATTTCAGAAGCTGTGTCTGTGACAGGGAGCATGGCAGGGAGCATGGTAGAAAGCAGGCAAATTGGCACTGGAGCAGTAACTGAGAGCCTGTGCACAAGGAGGAGGGAGAGAAAGAAAACTGACAAAGGCAAGAGATTTTGAAACCTCAAAGACCACCAGTGATAAAGCTCCTCCAACCAGGCCACACCTTCTACTCCATCCCAAATAGTTCCACCAAATACAGGGGCCCATTCTCATTCAAACCACAACAATCTTCTAAATCATAGAGTGCTATTTTTCCAGCCTAGCATAGATCAATATGAACATTAATTTTACATCTCTTGAATCTGTTCTTTTACAGAGGGAGAGGTAGACATCTCCTGGTTCCATGTGGCCCACTTTCAAGAACATGGGATGGTCCTAGAAACCCCAACCAGGATAGAACAGCATTATGCAGTGCTGGAAAACCCAAACTCCTCCCCAATGGGAGTTCTAATGAGAATGATTCCTGCTTTTGGACACTTCATCCCCATCACTTCCATCACATTGATCTACTATCACCTCAATCTCAAGGATGTGACATTTCACCTTTACCTGGTCCCTAATGACTGCACCATTCGGAAGGTAACACTGAGGACCACAAAAGTGAGTCCAGGGTGGGCTGAGAGAAAACTTGAGATGCAGCTAGTGAGCTCCTTGGAGAGATTCTTACTGGTAGTGGGGATACAGTTCTATAAAGGGAACCCGTGTGCGTGTGTGTGCGTGTGTGTGTGTGTGTGTGTGTGTGTGTGTGTGTGTGTGTGTGTGATTCTTCCCTCTTCTTGGCCCCCCTCACATCAGCATTTCCCCCAAATGGCTTTGATGCCCATTTACTAATCCCTGCACAGCTTTCTATAGCCTCTTTCCACCCATCAGAAGGATGGGAATTCCCCATGCACAATCTGTAGCCAACACCCTTCTTCTGTGGCAGCATCCCTGTTCCCACAATGAATGTGACAGTGGCCAATAAGTCAATAATCTGTGTTGCAGAATACCAGATATAAGAGTGTCTAGGGTGTGTCACCACCCCACCCCACAAAAAAATCTACTAAATGATCATCTCACCTTATTCAGAACAGATTTGTGGGCCAGAAATCTAGATAAATCACTGTCTGCAATGTTCCCTAGGCCATTGATGATGAAGAAATGAAATTCCAATATGTTCGAATAAACAAGCCACCTCCAGTAGACTCTCTTTATATTGGTTCCCGATACATTGTGTCTGGTTCTGAGAAGCTGGAAATCATCCCGATGGTGAGCATCCAGGTGTCTGCTACTATTCAAGGTCGGATGGCAGGCTTGGGAAACCTGTGGGGCAGGTTACAAGGTTTTAACAGCAAACCGAGATTCAGGAGAAAACAATTGGGATATGGGATGATCAAGAATACATCCAAGTTAGGCAGAAAGCAACTTAAGGGACTGAACAGGAATACAGAAGGCCTGGAGAATTGAGAAATTAGATTCAATATGGCAGAAAGAAGGGCCCAGCATAACATGGAATAGAGAGCAAGCCCTGGCTGAGGCTGTGTGAACAGGACTTTCAGGATGAGCTCTCACTCATCCTTAGGTGTTAGCATTTGAATCTAAAAGGTCTCCTACAGGTGTAAATGTTTAAATACTTGCTCCCCAGACAGTGGTAGGATTTTGAGAGTTTGTGGAAACAAATATGTGAGGCCTGGCCATTAGAAATCGATCATTAGTGTTAGGCACTGAGGGTTGTAGCATGCCCTGCTCCAACCTCATGGTATTATTTGCTCATCCCCTGGGATATTATGAGCCCTGCCATAATCTCCTGCCACCAAGAATGGAGCTCCAGCTTACAGGAATTTCCCACCATGAAACTAAACAAGATAAACCCTTCCTCAAGTTGCTTCCTGTGAAGTTTTTCTCAGAGTGATGAGAAAAGAAACAGCAAGATGGGGTCCTAGCTGGGTCCTTAACCTTCTGAATGTGTGTTCAAAGGCTGTGGGTTACCTCAGTACAAAGACAGCAAGTGTCTGATGTGGTGTGCAAGATCAAGAAAGTATGGGGGTGGGGACAGCTCTCCTTCACAGGACGAGTAGTTCATTCTCACACAGTAATTCTTTCTCTCTTCAGGAACTAGAGCTGTGCTACCGGAGCCCTGGAGAATCCCAGCTCTTCTCTGAGATCTATGCTGGCCACATGGCTTCAGGGATTAAGCTGCAAATCAGAGACAAGAAGCATATGAATCTCATATGGGAAGCCTTGTTGAAACCAGGTAAAATTAGTTTAAGTCCAGATACTCCAAAGGTTGAAGAAAGGCAATGAGTGGTGAAAGGTATATTGTCATTAATTCCTGGTGTCATGAAATAGTGAGATTAGTTATGTGTCTTTTGCTAGATCCAAAACAGGTGATCTGACCACAGTTTAAACTATGACGCTGTGTTAGTCAGCTGTTCCCCATTGTGAGAAACTATGTGAGAAAACAACTTAAAAATAGAACGGTTTGTATTGATTCATGATCTTAGAACCAAATTTCAGTTCATGGTCAGCTGCCTCCATCTCTTTGAGACTGAGGAGAGACAGGATATCATTGAGTCGAGCTTGTGAGAGAGGAAGCCGTTTGCCTGGTAGGTCTGAAGTACAGAGGGGAGAGGCAGTTAGAGTGAGAGGGAGGAAGGAGAAGAAGGGGAAGAGAGGGGGAGAAAAGGGAGAGGAGAGGAGAGGAAAAGAGAGGAGAAGAGAGGAAGGAAAGGAATGAAGTCCTTGCAAGATGTTCTCTTCCAGGACATCCCTCTAGTGCCCTGCTTCTTCCAATGGACACTCATATAGTTTCCATTCTCAGTACTCACATTAATGAGTGCATTAGTGTATGGTTTCATTCATATTCACAGCCCTCAGGACCAGTCACCTTTGAATACGGATTCAGGACTAATCCTTCAACACATCTGCATTATCATGGAACACATCATATCCAAATTACCACACACCCTAAAGCCCCATTTTCTCAGTCCTCTGTCCTGATTTCCTCCCCCATTACTCTTGAAATGACAGACTTTGAGATGTACAAATCATCTGGTACCAATTCACATAATATCTCAGCTTTAAAATGTAGGGAATTTTGCTAATAGGAGATACTCAATCTCAAATCCTTACAAAATTTTAAATGAATTTTGTGTTTTGACAATTTTATACATATGTACAATGCTTTCTAGTAACTCCACCCTAAACATACATTCTTATCTCCCTCCTACTCCTGCCAGCCCCTCCACTTTAATACAAATTTCTTCCCCACATTCAAAAAGTCTTGCCTTGTGTCCCTCAGAGTTTAATTGGGACCATCTGTGTGCGCATGGGTTTTACAGTAAAAACCTAGTGAGCTCAAAAGCAGGGATACAGATGGATTGTATACCTCCCTTGTCCCCATCATCTACTATTTGTCAATACTTTAGTAGTAAGTGGTACTGTCCCTGGGAGCTGCTTCCCCATGTCCAGCTGACTGATGGGCAGGCTCTACTTGTGTGGGTCCAGAGACAGTAGGTGCAGGTGATATGAGTTCATGATGGCTCTGGTCATGTCAAGCTTAGAGGACAGCACGTCACAGTCCTTCTCCATATCTTCTGTTTCTACATTCTTTCCACTTACTTTTCCACAATGTTCCTAGAGCCTTAAAAGTGTGGTATAGCCGGGCGGTGGTGGCGCACGCCTTTAATCCCAGCACTCGGGAGGCAGAGGCAGACGAATCTCTGTGAGTTCGAGGCCAGCCTGGACTACCAAGTGAGTTCCAGGAAAGGCGCAAAGCTACACAGAGAAACCCTGTCTCGAAAAACCAAAAAAAAAAAAAAAAAAAAAAAAAGTGTGGTATAAATACCTACTTATAGGGATGAGTACTCAACCATGCCTTATTCTCAGTATCCTACATAGCTATAGGTATCTGCACTAACCTCCATTCACAGCAAAGAGAGGCTTTTCTGATAAAGGCTGAAAGTAGCCTTTGTCTGCTGTATAAATACTGATATTTAAAAGGGCATTGGTACTTCGTCTGCCTAAGCATCAATACTAGCTTCTCTCAAGGGACTAATACCTCCACAGATATGGGTTTGCTTGTTTTACTAACTCTATAGTGCTAGCGATGGATTCTATCTTGAGGAGTGGGACTGAAATTTAATTGGGAGCTACAGGTTGCTCTCATCATATTTGTGCCACTGTTGCAGCTGTGGGACCATCTTTCCTGAAGGTTTTTTAAAGATCATAGAGTACAGAGCTGGGTTAGCTGTTGTTGATGACTTTCCTTCTTCAGCAGCCTACATAACACTGTGAAACCTTAGCAACAGCAAGGAAGCTTCCCACACAGTTCCAGCTTCAATTATCTATACCACGTATCCATGATGTATGGTGTCTTCAGCCGTAAGGCCTTATCCACCAGTTCTGATGGGGAACAAAGAAGAATGACATGCACCTGTATTGTCTTGGGAACCTCCAGGGCCCCCCTGACCAACAGCTCCTATGGAGATATCTCACTCCTGGAACTGGATTTTTGTTTTGAAACTCACTGCTGCTAAGACCTCCCATTTCAAGCACTGTAGTCCTGAATTCAAATTCTTCTGTGCTTTTTATATTGGGTTACCAAAGACAGGTTTCCTTCTAACTTTTAAATGCTGTCTTCATTTTTATTACAACATCCCACCATCTTCCTTATCTCCTCCATCCCCCACCCCACTTCTTGTTTGACCATTTCTGACCCCAGCATTCCCTCTCTTCTCTCATGTTACCTCTACCCTCATGACACTTCTGCCCTCCTTTCCCCCCTTAGGCCCTGCCCCATTTCTAGTGTTCTGGTTACCAGGGCACACCATGTTAACACCACAAAACTAAAGACTCCAGGACAGAAATCGATGTGATAGATATGGTGTTTTCTTTCTGGGCCTGGGTTATCTTGCTCGATATTTTTCCTATTTTGTATTCTTACCTTTCATAATGTCATTTTCTTCACACCTGAAAAAATTTCCATAGCATACATGTGCCACATGTTCATCTGTTGATGGATATCTAGGCTGATTGCATTTCCTAGCTACTATGAACAGGACATGATTGAGTGAGCATAGTTGTGCAAATATCTTCATAGTAGGATATAAATTCCCTTAGATATATTACTGGGAATGGTAAGGCTGGGTTTCGTGGTAGTTCTAGTTCTTAAGAAGCCTCCAGGTTGACTTCCACAGTGGCTGCACTAGTTTACACTCCCATAGGCAGTGTATAAGTGTTCTTCTTTCCCCACATCCACTCCAGCACTTGCTATCATTTGTATCCTCAATATTGGACATTCTCAAGAAATGAAATGGAATTGTAAGTAATTTAACCTACCCTTCCCTAATAGCTAAGTGTTTCCTAACCTGTGTGTTTTTTCCTTTGAGAATTCTCTGGTTTCTCTTATGGCCTACTTTGTTGTTGGGTTATTTCCTTGGAATTTGGCTTTTGAGCTCCACATATATACTAGTTCCTAATCTTCTGTCAGATCTTAGCTGGGAAATCGTTTCTCCCATTCTTGGCTGCATCTTCACTCAAATAAGTTTCCTTTGCTATGCAAAACTTTTTTATTGTCGTGAGATTTGATTTAGCAATTGTTGGTTTTATTTCCTTATTCACACAATCCTTCCTTATGCTGCTATGCTGAAATGTTCTCCCTACATTTTTCTCTACCTGGCTCAGGGTATTAGGTCTCACATTGAGGTCTCTGGTTATTTGGAGTTGATTTCTAAAGGAAAGGTATAGGCACCTGGTTTAGTTTTTTCCATGTGTTGCTCTCTAGGTTTTCCTGTATGATTTGTTGAACAGGCTGTCTTTTCTCATGAGTATATTTTTGGTTTCTTTGTCAAAAGCCAGGTGGCTGTGGTTGTGAGACTTTTGTCTAGGCCCTCTATTCTATTCCGATGACCTGGGAGTTTTGTGTGCACACCATGCTGCTATATTTACCGTGGCTGTAGTATTAATTTGAAATCATGTGTGCTGACACTTTCCACAATAGTGTTTTTATTTAGGATGACCTTGGATGTTCACACACAACTTAGAGTTGATCCTTGGCTGATAGAAACAATGTTGCTATTTTTATTTATATTAAGCCAACCTCTTCCACGTGTTTTTTCTTAATTCTTTCTTCAGGACTCATTAGGGTCTATTCCCTTACATATGAGAAAGTATTCTAATACTAGAAGATTATAATCATGGTTCTCTTGTGTCTACAATCTTACATTTTAGTTTTTAAATTCATTGTCATTCAGGGATTTTGTTCATTAGATGCTACAGTTTATCTACAAGTCAGGATGCCCCAAGACGGTCCAGCTAGCACGAAGTGGAAGCACTATTATCCTTCCTTCATACAAACAGAACCAGGGATTCCAATACTATAAACTGGGTCCTTGGGATGACTTCTCTAAACTCTTAGAGCACAGTGAATTTAGGGTCTTCTCACACTCTTGGGGCTTCTACATGAGCTGAAATCTGTTAACCTCCCTCACTTTTTGCTAAAATCAACTCACTGTTCCCATGTGCTCAGTCTTTCTTTGTATTGATTCAGCCATCAAATCAAGAACACACGTTTGTGGCATGTGAGCATACAAGGTCAAACAAGGTCAAGAAAATAGTTTTCTACCAGAGTTAGATGTAAAAAAATTTAAACCAGGCCGGGTGGTGATGGCGCACGCCTTTAATCCTAGCACTCAGGAGGCAGAGCCAGGCAGATCTCTTTGAGTTCAAGGCCAGCCTGGTCTACAGAGCAAGATCCAGGACAGGAACCAAAACTACACAGAGAAACCCTGTCTCAAAACAAACAAACAAAATTTTTAAGCCAACCAGTAAGAGACTTGGGTAGTTCTCCACATGAAATTTATTATAAGATAAAATTGAAGCTGTGATCCTGTGGGAGAAATTATCTATTGCTCACTCACATGCCCTCTCTCTCTATGACAATAGGCTCAGGACCTAAGATTCCCTGCACACCTGAGGAAATATTCACCTTCTAGATTATATCAGAATTTCTGTAGTTCTTTCTCAAAATCTCAGGCGTGGATGGGAGTTTCAAGAGTGCACTGAGTATTGCTGACAGTCACCATTACAGATGCATCATCTCTCCTTTCTTCCAGGGGACCTCAGACCTGCACCATCCATGATCCCTGCAGCCCACAAAGGTCAGTAACAGGTATAAGGAGTCCAGAGGAGCCAACAGTGTTCCACTGGTAGATCATCTGATTCTTGAAAGAAGGGCAGTGAGAAAGGAGAGAACCTCTCCTTGTAAATTTCACCAGGATCGGTAGAAAGAGGTGCATACCCAAGGCAGAGTTGCTCCCATGCACCTTGTTGCTTCCCATGGAGACAATAACTCCACCCACTCCTAACCTGAACACCCCAGGAAGAACCCTTCCCCCTGATCAGGTCATTGTCAGACTAGTAACTGGTTTCAGGAAGGTAAAGATATTCTTCAAATGACCTTCCAGAGGAAGGAGGGATCCAGGGGGGACAGATGAAGTAGGTGAAAAGAACAAGAAGTGGGCAGCCAGTGGGAGAGCCCATGGAGGAGCCTTTCTTCTCTCAGTACCAGTCTCATCTTCACCCCTAGATGCTGCTGCCTCACTACACTTCCTGGACCAGCATCGGGAGCAGCTGGTGGCCCGAGTGACGTCAGTGGACCCTCTCTTGGACAAGCTGCATGGTGCTGTGCTGAGTGAAGAGGAGTATGAGGCGGTGCGGGCTGAGGCCACCAACCAAGACAAGATGAGGAAGCTCTTCAGCCTCAGTCGGTCCTGGACCAGGGCCTGCAAAGACCGAGTCTACCGAGCTCTGAAGGAGACCCATTCTCACCTGATCATGGACCTCTATGAGAAGTCAGGTGGTGTCTCTGAGGAATCCTGACATCTTAATAGCTGAGGAGTGAGCACTCTCACTTGAGTCCTGGGTCTGCCTGACCTTCCTTTGGCACTTGGTTTCCTCATCTATAAAGGCCACCAGTGTTGCCTTTCAAATGGCAATGTTTCCAGGACACCTCTTAGGGACCCAGATGTTCCCTCCTGGCCTTTGCCAGCCAGATGTTTACATTGGGTGAGCATCTCAGTAAATGTCCAGTGGAGCCAGCAAGTCTATACAGGCCTTGTCCAGCTACTTTATGGTGTGAGTGGCCAGCCTTGAGGCCATCTGACCCCCGATAATTCAAACTGTCCTGGAGAGCATGGGAATGGAGACAAGGAGATGATACTTTTCCCTGAAAAGTGAATGTTATAATGGCATTCCTGCTGAGCTGCACCTGGCCTGGCTCCAGAGAGTAGCACCTAGCCCTAATCCATCTTTTGCTTAGCAGACACCTTTGGTTTCCCTTGTTGCCCTCCATGTGAATCCTGTTTCCCAAGGATAAAAAGGCCTATGCAAAACATGGTTCAGGAAAATCAGAAGACCATGGTACCCGAGAAATCTAGGAATTTGCACTTGGCATTGTATTGTTGGGAGCCCCTTTCAGGTTGTTTTGAGCATATGGAAATTAACTGGCTAAACTGTTTTGGAGAGAAATAAAACTGCCCTAGGCAAAGGGATAGTGCTTTAGTCCTTTGAGGCTGAACCCCCCTGCAGCCATGAAAGGCTAGATTCATTCTTAAGATGCCTCTCAGTCTTCATTTCACAGACCCTCGTAAACCCACACACCCATGTCATGACCACACAGTTACAGAATATCATATTGAAAGACCCTAACCCTTCAGGCTTACACCCCTCAAGCCCCAGGAGAATGAGGAACTAAAAAGCTAGTTCCAAGGGCAAACTGACTCAGCCATTATTCAACCACCCTTACCACAATGTATGGAGATTTCTGTTAAGATATGTTGCTCAACTGTGATTGGGATAATTGCAAGTGTTCCAGGAAAGACCACTGTAACCTTTGTGTAACCTTCACTCCCACCCTGATACCCCCCAGAGGTTCCGGGGAAAATTGTGCATGTGGACATGATTGTACCTACCCTGTGATTAGGCCATAATCTTGTGAAAGTAGCCCCTAGACATGAACCAACAGGAACAAAATTGCATGGGAATTGTAATCATATGACTTTTGTGGGTTTTCCTTTTCCTTTAAAAGTACCTATGTGGCTGCAGTACGGTGGGACTCTTGCTCTTGGGAGGAGAGTAGCCGGACTGTACAGCCACATTAATAAACCTCTTGCTGTTTGCATCAACTGGACCGGAGTCTGGGTTCTTGGGGCGCCCACCTGAGAAGGTAGTGCCCTGGGTCTGGGGTCTATCAATATGAATAAGAAAGGTAGGGGGCTTCTCAAACATTTCCCACCCTCAAACACTTTATCCCAAATAATTTCCATATAACTCTGGGTATGTAGATATATAAGTATATAAATCAATGTTTTTACTAAAATTAAATCTTAAAGAAATTTGTTACAAACAACTCTTTGTTGTAATATAATGTTTACCATTTGTTAAAAATGACAGCAAATTTGCAAACTACTGAAATGCCTGTTTTTGTTTATGTTTGGCATAAGGAATTAAATCTTGATGGAATATTTGATACTGTAGACATTGGGAATCTTCAGTGTTTTTCAGAGTTGGTGGATATTTTACATTTCTGGTACTTTACACAGATGTGCAGTGTGTATTCCAGAAGCTGGTAGAAATTCTATTCTAATCCCAAGCCAAAATTTACTTACAATCTCTTTATATAACTCAAGTCAGCAACTCAAAACACCAACTTGTAAAATGGAATGTCCTCACATAATGCAGTTCAAAGATATACTAACTTGATTCTTACATCCTAGATAATGAAAATGGGAATATATTTAAATCTTTACACTCCAAAATTAAGGTATCATGTTTCTATGAGAATAGAAAATCCCATATGTACAGGGAAAATGCTGTAAGCAGAGCCTAGACTCTGAACCAAGGTGTTTCAGGAGCATCATAGGGGTTGTATGGTGCTCGGGCTCAATCAGTGCAGAATACTCATTCTGTGTGCTTAGAACTACAGGTGTGAGGAAATCATATGGTACACACTGCAGACACACCTCAGACACAGTGCACATTTGAATTAATCTTGGCCACTGAATGTGCACAAACCTGTTGTTCTTGTCAACATTTCCCAATCACACATTTAGTTCCGTCATCCCATATGGAGGTGGGATTCACAGCTTGAGAAACTCATGTACAGTGGTAGAATGGTGGTGAACAGAAGGCTTGGCGGCTAAGAGCTGCTCCTGCAGAAGATCGGAGTTCTACTCCCAGAACCCACATCAGGCAGCTCAAACCCGTAACACCAACTCCATGTGGAGGAATTCATGGCACTCACACACAGGTGCACACTCAAATACACACACACAGAAACACACAAATATGTACACAAGTGGGCACACACAAGCACACAAATAATTTTTTTTAATTTGTATAAAACAGTGACACAGTTGGATTCCTCTCTCCTGCTCACCCATCTACCAGAGTAGGACTTGAGACGTGGTGAGGCTGTGTGTTTGCCAAAAGGGTAGACATGCTAGTCTCTATCCCCAGGCCACCCAGTTTCTTTCTGGACCAAGCTCATACTCCCCTCCCAGTCAGGCCCATGACCAAAGCCATTAGCCTGGCTTCTCAGTGCCTCCCCTCTCCTCCTCTGGGCTCTGCAGGTGTGCTAGCTCTGACTGTGGGAAGCTCTGAAGCCCTCCTTCTTTTTCTCTCTTGGAACACAGTGTTTTCCTTATTCTAACTCATGCCCTGCACTGTGTCACAGGCAGGTGGCTTCTCCCCAGACACCTTACCCAGAATCTTCTAGGGTTTTATTTGACAAGAGATAATTCCAAGTTTTGACCTCCCTTTCTGCTATATTTATTTCATCAGAAGTTTAGAAATAACTTAAAACTGAACGAATTGAGTAATTACAAGTGAAGTCAAGGTTCTGTTTGTTTGTTTGCATGTTAGCTTGTTTTTTGAGACAGGGTTTCTCTGTGTATCCCTGTTTCTCCGAGAACTCACTCTGTAGACCAGGCTGGCCTCAAACTCAGAGATCTGGCTGTCTCTCCCTCCTGAGAGATGTGATTAAAAGCCTATGTCACTACACCCAGCCTGAAGTCAAGGTTCTTAAATGTGTATGACAGATGAAAACACAGGGCTTATTTGTAAGTAAGTGAAAATGCTAAAAAAAAAAAATCAATAGCTAAATATCAATTTCTAGGTAGCCCATGCCTCCTTACTGATGCGGTTAGGATGTTCTGAGAAAAAAAAAGCCCTGATAGGACAGATTCTGTGTCAGGCAGAGAGACATAGTCTCTATAACCGAGTCTTCAACTTGGCTCCTCTGGAGGACATGTCATCTGGACAGTGGCAAAGGTTTTGTTTCTTCGGTCACATACTGGCACATTCACAGGGAAAGTAGTTAGAGAATAGAATATCTCAGTATTAATTTTCCTTCCGAGAAATGTTACGATGCCCTTTCTGTGCTGGACATCTCAAGATGTGATCTGTGCAGTCTGCACAGCTGTTATCATTTTACAAACACAGTGTGGTGTCACTAAGAGACTCCTGAACCTACAGTAAGTTTTAGATCCTTTAATAAGTCTGAAAGGGACAATAAGTATTTAGAAATAGACTTTAGAATACACTTTAATCCAACAGGAGCTAGTGATTTGAGAAAAATGTGTTTTATATAATGAAGAAGAGTTTATTGACATGTCTACATCTTTTGTGTTAATGATAATTAAGCACAATCATAAGGGTAAAACTCTGAAAACTGAACTTTAAGATGACTAAGGGTTCATCCTTTTTAAATGTCCTATAGTCCGTAGCTTTCATAAGAAAAATTTATGTAACATTAGGTTTTAAAATGGCAACTATCGGCTCAAGTAGCAGTCTGGTCAGGGAACAGCTTTTCTTATTTTTTAACTGAAAATACCCTTTAATAAAGACTTTTTTTGGATCAAGTTACCAGCTGTGGCTTAGCTGTCAATAAAGTGAGTTTTTCAATGTGACCTGATACCAATAGTCACAACAAGTGCTGAGGGAACTTGCTTCTTTGCTTGAAGTAGGGATCGGGGGTTGGCTGTGTTTTCATTTTGCCTGGTCCTTCCTTACATTGTTAGGATATTTTATTTAGCATTTTGTGTCTTCCAGGAGAAACATTACAAAATTAAAAACTATAGTCCTTGGTTCTTGACACCTTAAATGGTCTACTTTCTTTTTTAGCCAAAAACATGTTTATTTTTCAGTCCATATTTATATATCAAATCTATTTATTCCTAAATTATCAGGATTAGACTAGGAAACTGGATGTATTTCTTCAAAGTGTTTCCCTTTGACAGAAACTTCATTTTATAGAATCTAAACATTAACAGTTTGAAAAAAAAAAAAACAGGCTCTAACAAAACTCAAGGAAACCCATTGCTACTTCAGTCCTTGTTCACCAGGAAGCAGCGTTGTTACATTGTTTCCATTTAGTAAAATCTGATGTAATTTTGTATCCTTCTTCCTTCTGGTGTAATTTCAAACTGTGACATCTTCTAACAGCATATTGACAACGCCATCCAATCCTAGAAGTGTACCAACAATTTTCTTATCACTCTTTGTCACAGTGTGAACTCTTAATCATATACACTTGTACATAAATAATGAAGGAACTACCACAGGTTCTTGGTCATGTTAGCCGCCATGGCTGTGCAGGAATTATGTTTTACTTTAACACATGTACAGTGCTTCCTTCAAGGAAGCCATGCTTGGTCTGGGATGTGTATAATCTGGTAAGTGAGCCCAGACCTCTGAATTCTTGTCACCTCCATCTTACAACAAGCCCAAATATGGCTGTCCAACATGCCAGACTGTGGCAAAACAAGCTAACCTTCCCATGGTGAACAATGTTGGCTCAAACCAACAGAACCCCTTTTAAGGGCAAAGTATACAAAAACACGTAACTCTTAGCAGTGTGATCCTGGAGTTACCTCTGCTGTTTTCCCACTAGGTGGTGCTAGGAACAAATGTTTCTATCAATTCTGGGGCAGACAGAGCCAAAGGTAGTAAGAGCTTGGTGAGAGAGGTCCATGCAAATGACTGGTCTTCCATTGCTCTGAGTAATCTCTAATAAATGTATTTCTATTCACTAAGATAATCTTAATAAACAATTCTTTGAGATGTGGAAATGTCAGAAATGAGGAGCAGATGTTAAATTTACATCTCTCCAGAAATATCACACAGCACTTGGTCAACAAATATTTGAGCATACACAAATGAGGCTATATACTAGATGCAGATATAGACTACGCATGAAAAAGGCATATATTCAAGTGTCACTTCAAATATATTATCAGATAATTTGAACTCCAGGAATTTAATTTTACTTATTATTTCTTTCTTAATGTAAGTCTAAACAATGAAAGAAAAGTTAGAAATTATTCTAAAAAGAATATGTAGCAAGTGTGTGATTTTCAGACTTCTAGGACCACGACTTATCAAAGCATACTAAGATTTATAAATCTAACCATGTTTTTTTTTTTTGTGGTAAGATTTTTGTGGTAAGTCTTTATTAGGGTTTCTATTGCTGTGAAGAGACACCATGACCACGGCAACACTTACAAAGGAAAACATTTAAATGCCTTGGCTTACAGTTCAGAATTTCAGTCCATTACCATTATGGTGGAACATGGTGGTGTGAAGGCAGACATGGTACTGGAGTAGAAACTGAGAATACTACATTTTTGAACTGCAGACAATGGAAAATGAACTGAACTAGGCATACTTTGAGCATAGGAGACCTCAAAGCCTGACCCCACAGTGACATATTTCCTCCAACAAGGCCATACCACTCCAACAAAGCCACACCTCCTAATAGGGCCACTCCTTCTGGGGGTCATTTTCTTTCAAGCCACCACTCCCTGGCCCCCCAAAGACTTGTAGCCATATTAAATACAAATGCATTCAGTCCAACTTTAAAAGTCCCCATAGTCTACAACAGTCTCAAACTTATTTAAAAGTCCAAAGTTTAAAGTTTCTTCTGAGATTCATGCAATCTTTTAACTATAATGCCCTGTAAAATCAAAATCAAATAGCAGATCACATACTTCTAACATATAATGGCACAGGATATACAATACCATTCTGAAACAGAGAAGAGTGAGGAAATACTGAAACAAAACAAGACCAAAAATAAGCTGGGCAAACTCCAAACTCTGCACCCCCATATCTAATGTCAAAATGCTCTTCAGATCTCCAACTCCTTTCAGCTTTGTTGACTGCAACACATTTCTCTCTCTCTCTTGGGCTAGTTCCACTCTTTGTCAGCAGCTCTCCTCAGCTCTCCCATGGTTCTTGCATCTCCAACAACTTGGTGTCTCCAAGGCAATCCAGGCTTCACCTTCACAGCTTTGTGAAATGGCCTCTCTTAAGTTTCCATTCAGGGACACCCTGGATACATGCCTTGCCTCAGGGGCTTTCCTTAGTCACTCCTTAACTCTAAAGCTAGAACCATGTGGCTAAAACTACCAAGTTCTGCTGCTTTCTAGGGCTGGAACTTGGCTCCCTTGTTCAATTACATCTTCACCAGCTTTCTGTTTTCAATGCTTTCCTTCACTGCCTAAGCTTGGCTGTTCTGGAACATGCTCTGTAGACCAGACAGGCCTCGAACTTAGAAATCCACCATCCTCTGACTCTCCAGTGCTGGGATTAAAGGCATGTACATTCACTCACACCCAGCTCTAAGCTTTTCTTAATTCATTTTCACAAGTTGGAAAGTTAGTTGAGTGGGGACTTGCCCTGAGATCACCATTCCTGTTATTCCATTTATTAATCTGTTTATCTCCTTGAAAACAGGACTTAGCTCCATTTCACATCCTGGTGCTCTTTTTCTCCTAGAATTGTACATCTTATGTTTTCCCTTGTTCAGTTTGATTCTTTTGATTATATATCTTCATTAGAGTTAACACTAGTAACCACACAACAGAGCCTATGTGTACACTTGGTTAAATTGAGATTTCCTTAGCCAATGCAATTAATCTAAAACTAGTTACTCTGGCCTCCAGCAGACATTTTGGACAAGGGCAAAAAGAAACGACATTTTCCACAAAATATCACAAGAAAGATCTTTAAGCAACATGCTAAAATTCTTCTCCTCTGAAATCTCTTGAGCCAGGCCCTTACAGTTCATCAAATCACACTCAGCACCTGCCTTCTATGCTCCTACCAGTGTGTCCCATTAAGCAGCACTTAAAGCATTCAGTTGCTTTTCCAGTCCACAGTACCAATGTCCATATTCCTTCAAACAAAAGCATGGGCAGGCCTATCACAACAATATCCCAATCCCTGGTATCAACTTCTGTCTTAGTTGAGTTTCTATTATTGTGAAGAGACACAGTGATCATGGCAACTCTTATAAAGAAAAGAATTGCATTAGGGTGGCTTACAATTCAGAGGTGCAGTCCATTTTCACCATAGTGGCAAACTGAAGTATGCAGGCAGACATGTGCTGGAGAAGGACCTGAGGATACTATATCTTGACCTGTAGGTAACATGAAGTGAACTGAACTAGAGCTTGAACATAGACTTCAAAGCCCACCCCAGAGTAACACACTTCATCCAACAAGGCCATACCTACTCTAACAAAGCCACACCTCCAAATAGGGCCATTCCCTTTTGGGGACATTTTCTTAAAAGCTACCACAATCACCTATACTGCAATGTTTTCATCCTATAGTAACATTTTGCAATTATGTTAATGCATTTCTTGAATAACTTATTATCAGGGACTATGGAGGTTGCAGCTACTCAGGGTCCAGGAAGAATCTACAACCAGCTGTTAATCTAATCTTTGATGATATTAAATGAGTCTTTATACACCAAACTGTTTAGTCCATTCACTTTATTTTTCTTAGTCAAGATTCTATCTACACAGCTTCAATTCTATTCTTATACTTAGCTCCTCTCTGTCACTTCTTCTCCTGTCCTCTCATAACTCTAACTCTTTTCCATCTCCATCCTCATCTTCATCCTCATTCTTCTCCATCGAGGTTCCTTCCTGTTCCTCTCAAGAATCAGTCTCTCCCTTCCCAGCTGCCTGACTCTTCCAATACAATGAAAAGCTCCCAAGGTCCTTATAAGAGCCAAGATATCCAGCTTGATTTGCAACCCAAAAAAGGAGTGAATAGAGGAGGTGGAATCAGATAAAGCCTGGAATAAGTCAGAAAGGGAATTTATGTGCTCAAAATATATTCTTATAAGTGGTTAGATGAAACATTATGAGTCTATCATAAATGTACTCAAAATACAATCGTACAGGTAGATAGATAAAAGAGTGTATAAGTCACTAAAATAAAACTGCCTCTATTTTTTTATGCTGTCATATACTGGCAGGGCAGGGTAATTTTGCTCAAAGCTAGGAAACCTGTCTCATACCTACATTGAACCTGGTATGCAAAAAACCCTTTTGTTCTGAGTCAATTGCTCTGGAATGCCATTTGGGCTATGAGAGAAAGGAGAGTCTGAGCTTCATTTGCACAAGAAACAAAGCTACACCTAGGAGACAGGTGGTGTCTCCCTAAGGGTGTTTACCTTAATTCAGGTAATAGCAGTTGGTCTGTTTGCTATTTTGGCCTAGGATGCTTGAGAAGAATTTCAGGTGAAATGCACTGTTAAAAGTTCTTGGAGGAAGTTATGAATGCACATGAAATTCATAGCAGAAGACAGCTGATATATTAAAGGCTTATTAACACCCAATATTCCTGGATGTTTGGCTTCTCCTCCAGAAGGATTCCTTGATCCTACTAGGTATAACTTTATCATATACAGCTGAATCTCTTTCATATTCCTGCAGCCCATAGCAACTTCTCAAATACATTCTAGCTTAAAACAATCTATTGAGGGCTAGAGAGGTGGCTCAGAGGTTAAGAGCACTGCTTGCTCTTCCAAAGGTCCTGAGTTTAATTCCCAGCAACCACATGGTGGCTCACAACCATCTGTAATGAGATCTGGTGCCCTCTTCTGGCCTGCAGGGATACATGCAGGCAGAGCACTCCATGCATAATAAATAAAAAACAACAACAACAAAAAAAATCAATCTATTGAATAAGAATGTATCAGAAAAAAATATGTTAGACACAAAAACATTTCCCACTAAATTCAACTAATTTGTGTAGGGAAAAGGGACTGGCTAAGAAACCCACCCTGACCCTGGTGGACTAGGGAAAGATGGGACAGATAAGTCCAGTGAAAGAAACACAGTTTGGCTCAAATAAGAGCCATCTCTGCCCCTGGCCAACTGATTCATGAAACCATCCAATCACAGAGCAGGACAGTAGCATCTTGGGCCTGGGGACTAGGACCAGGGAAAGATACACAGCCTAGGTTTGGGACCTGAGTCAGAGAAATGAACCAAGGAAACATGCTCTGACACTGAAACCAGTACAAAAGAAATACTCTTGGTCTCTAGAATCCGAGTCAGTGAAAGAAATGTGCCCTGGCCTTAGAATTAGCTAAGTAAGGCCAGTGAAAGAAACACAGTGTGGCTCAAATCAGAGTCATCTCTGCCCCTTGCCAACTAACTTGTGAAACCAAACAATCACAGAGTAGGACAGTAGCACCCTGGTCCTGGGCCCCAGGACCAGGGAAAGAAACACAGCCTTGGTTTGGGACCTGAGTCAGAGAAATGAACACTTTATCCCAAAACACAGAAGCAAGAAAACATGCCCTGACTCTGAAACTAGTGCCAAAATAACACTCTTGGTCCCTAGAACCAGAGTCAGTGAAAGAAATGTGCCCTGGCCTTACAGTTAGTGTCAAAGAGCCAAGAAAGGTCAGTGAAAGAAACACTGTTTGGCCCTGAAAGCAGGGCCATCTCTGTCCCTAGCTCACAAAACTGGCCAATCCCTGGGGAGAAAAAAACTAACCAATCACTGGTTGGCTCTGCCACCAAGACATCCAATATAAACCGCCCTGCCTGGTCAGTTGTGGGATGTTCTCTCCATGCTGGTAAAGGCAACTACTCTCCTGGACTCCTCCTTCCCAAATAAATCAATTTCTCAAAAGTTTTGGATGTGAAGATATTCACTGGCGTAGAGAAGATCCTTGCTAAGACATCGCTCAGTGGACAGAGCCAGGAGGAGCTGAACAGAAGACCCTTGCTGAGATGTCCCTCAAAGGACAGAGAAAGGAGGAGCTGAACAGAAGATCCTTGCTGAGATGTCCCTCAGTGGACAGAGGAAGGGAGAACTGAAAGAGCTGAAAAAATAACACTTCTCTCCTGAGCCAGAGGAGATTGCTACATTTCTGCAATTTCTTAGGCAGGATAAGCAGAGCTCTGCTAGGAAGCCCCCTTAAGTGGGGGCTGAGCAAAGCTCAGCTGTAAGGGCTTCTAGGAGAGGGGCAAGATTGCAATATCCTGCAGGGAGACCATTCCCTGTGGGCGCCATGGGCCCTGACCCCCGACTGTGAGTGGCTGCAGCCTTGCTTGCTGACCAGGTGTCCTCCCTATTCAGATTCCCTGCCGGTGTCCTTCTCACCTTAGGATCATCAGAGAGCTTACCGGAGGTTCTTTGTTCCTACATCCTGCTTATGGTGTAAACAACTTAGGTGCATCCTGTATTTGGTGTAAACAACTTAGATGCAAGAATGCAGAACATTGGGTCTAGATTGTAGACCATTGGTAGTGAACTTCTGCCCTCAGGGGATCCTCCATTTGTGTTGTAAGCCTGTATTTAAGGTTTCTTCCCTCTTTCAATAAACGGCATTCGACATCCAATCGTACGAATGACTCGCTGTCTCTTGTCTCTATTTTTTAATCTGCAGCCCTTCGCTCGGACATGGTGAACTGGTATTGGTAACGCGGGCGTTACTGCTACAATTCCCCATCACACCAGGTATAGCCTGACTCTCTCAAACAGTCTGGATACCATTCCCTGCTGAAGCAGTTTCAGGCCTGATCTTCCTGAGCAGTCAAAAAAGCTTCCCTTCCAGGGCTGAGCTGTCTCTTGCAGCTCGAGCAATCAGAGTTGCCCTAAGCAGCTCCAGGTGTCCAGGACACCTCCAGGGTAGAGTTGTTCTGAGCAGCTGGGGGTGTTTGGGATACTTTGCCCTCCAGGGCTGAACTGTTTCTTTGCAGCTCCAGCTGTCAGTGCTGTCCTAAGCAGCTCAGGATGTTGCCTGACTCCCCAAGTAGTCAGGATAACTTTCCCAGAGTTGCAGTACTCACATTTTGGTGCCAAAACCTGGGACCAAACCAATAGAGTTGCAACAAATTTACTTACAATTAAGATTCATAAGGGCTCACAGATACTGAAGCAACAATCACAGAGCCCATATAGGTATGAGCTAGGCCCTCTACTTATACGTTATGATTGTTAACTTGGTGTTACTGTGGGACTCCTAACAGTGAGAGTTAGTTGTATCTCTTAATCTTTTGACTGTTCTTGGGATCCTTTTCTTCCTACTGTGTTACCTCATCCAGCTTAGATATGTGGGTTTGCCCCCAATCTTATTGTAACTTGTTATGCCAGGTTTGGTTGATATCCCTGGGAGGCCTGCTTATTTATGAAGGGAAATCAAGGAGGAGTGGATCTGGGAGAAAGGGGAGGTGTGGGAGGTAAACTTGTAGTAGTGGTGGGGGAAGAAGCTATCATCATATGATATAAGAGAGAGGAATAAATTCTTTTAATGTTTTCAAAGAAAAAATAAGTGCTTTGTTCTAAAGTAAAATGATAAGCAAAAAAACATTCCTTGGTGACAAAAGTATTCATTGACAAAGAGAAAACCTTGGTAACAAATGGGACTGCAAAAAAAATTACATATCTACACATAAAAGACTGATCTCTCCTCTACCCTGCAGAGCAATCAACTCCAAATGCAGCAAAGACATTAGCACAAGACTTGAAACCCTGGGTCTGCTAGAGAGAAACCAGTTCACGGTGCCAGCACAGATAAAGGCCTTTCTGAAGAGGATTCTACTCACCCAAGAAATGGGACAAATTGACAAATGGTACCATATGAAATTAAAAACTTGGGGCTCATGTTTTGGAGTCCATGACCATCATGCTAGGAACATGGCAGCAGACAGGCATGATGCTGAGGCAGCAGCTGAGATCTTACATCCCTATAGGCAAGGAGAAGGTAGAAAGTGCTGTAGCAACAGATTCCACAGAGCCATTGCATCTGGCTTGAATTTCAGAGTGATAGCACCTAGGCTTTGAACTACTTTTTGTTTAGAGTCAATGGTTGTTATCTTTTGTTTAAAATCGGGATAGATATCTGAGTTGCTCTTTTGTAGGAATTACAGAGCCTTTGCCTAACTTACTCTTGGAGTATCTGGCAAACAAGGAGGTTTCATGGCTGATGTTTAGGCAAATGGTTTCTTCAAATAAATCCAGATAAGAGTTTTGGGTATGCAGAAATTGGCTTGCTAGAAGTGTGATTTGTGTAACAATAAAGGAGATTTTGCAAAGCTACAAGGAGTCAGTCCATGTAGACTTTTGCTAAGCCTGGATTACATTTTGGAGTGACCCTTTTTCTTCAACTGACCCATGATAAGCAGAACAGTGACATGGGTACCAAATGTAGTGCTTGGAGAAAGAAGGGATCTGGACACTCCAGGACTGGAGGTTAAAATTGTACTTATGTGTGTAAGTGAGGACTCCAGGATTTGATAGGGACATGAGGAATTTAAACTCCCCATCTCTGAAGCAACATTATGTGCAGTTGTTAAAATGCTTGTTAAAAGGAAAAGCATTAACTGCACAATTACTGCAAATATAAAGATACACATAAAATGGCTTCCAAGACAAAGACTTCTAAGACTATTACTATTGACAGGTCAAAGTAATATGTTACTTGGGATCTATTTTAAAAAGGACCCCCTTTTTTTTTTAAAGATTTTATAAAAATGCTCCATGGGTATTACCTAAGTAACCTCGTAAAATCATATAGAAATTGTTTTTAATGTTTTTATAAATGACTTTTGAAAAGCACAAAAAGCATGTTTACATACAAATTCCACATGTTTCACAAAAAATATTGTACCCACTGTGGGTTATACTGCTTAAATTAATATTTCTGCATTTCAGAAACAGCTTGTAGAATGATGTTTAAAAAGTGGATACATTCCTGGAAAAGCTATTGGAAAGAAATACCAAAGAAAATCAAAGAAAGGCTATACAGGTTGTCTAGCAGCAGAAATTGGCTACCCAAATTTGGAATAGGGGCCACTGCCAGAAGCCCAACTGCTCTACCTTTAAAAAGACTAACTAATAAGCTTGTATGGGTAGAGCAATGGCCCTTAACTAAAGAAAAAGTACAGGTACTTGAGCAACCCGATAGTAAAAGAAAAGTTAGATGTTAAACACATTATAGAAAGCTAGTAGTCCTTGGAATTCTCCTGCATTTGCAGTTAAAAAGGAAATCTGGAAAAATGGAGAATGTTAACTGATTTCAGATCTGTAAATAAAGCAATTGTATGGTGATATTTTGTTGCTGGGGGGCTTCTCTCCAGGTTCCCCAAGCCCCGCAGTCCCATAATCCACTTATAAAATAATCACTCAGACACTTATATCACTTATAAACTGTATGGCCGTGGGAGGCTTCTTGCTAACTGTTCTTATATCTTAAATTAACCCATTTTTATAAATCTATACCTTGCCACATGGCTGGTGGCTTACCAGCATCTTTACATGCTACTTGTCCTGGCGGTGGCTGCAGTGTCTCTCTCCTCAGCCTTCCACTTCCCAGAATTCTCCTCTCTCCTTGTCCCACCTACTTCCTGCCTGGCAACCTACTTCCTGCCTGGTCACTGGCTATCAGTGTTTTATTTATATAGAGCAATATCCACAGCACTTCCCCTTTTTTTCTTTTTTTAAAAAGGAAGGTTTTAACTTTAACATGGTAAAATTACATATAACAAAACAATTACCGAGCAAGAATTATAGTTACAATATTAAAGAAGATGTCCTATCTATCTTATATTTGTGAGTTTAAGGTTTTATATCTAACTTATCTTTTATCATAACTGAGGAAATTACAACTATCTAGTTTTCAACCACATCAAAGACCTGAGAAGGAAAATAATGGTACCTGAGAAATGGTAGATGGATGCAAGCAACTTTTGGGAATCTTGCAAAAGTAGACCAAGACAGGTGGCAGCCTGGACAGTCACCTAATGTTTCTCAGCATTGTTGGTGCATTTAAATGGGCTACAGGCCTAGAGTATCTGACAGACCATTTTCAGAAGCAGGAATTCTGAGAGACCATCTTACCCTGTCTTGGCAGAGTACAGTCGTCGTTTTCCTTGTGTCCTACTTGTCCAGAAAGGACAGCATTGCATTTGTACTGTCAGCCGTCAGGGCAAGGACAGTTCTTTGCCCAGTAGGCCATTTTGTGCCAAAAAGACAAATTTCCAAATGGAAATGTCTTAGAAGCCCAACATTCTCTTGGGATCAATTGGTGTAGCCAGGAGCAATTGTGTCTCACGTCAACAGAATATTTTAAGTTATTTAAATTCCATATTCTCTAGGTCTATGAAGTGTTTGAAGATTACCTATCTATCTGAAATATATCTATATATACCTAGAAGACTTAACTAACATGGCTACAAATATGATTATCATAGATGACTAATTATTAATCTATTTCTTAATTATCCATTACAATTTTAAATGAGTTACATAAACATAATACCTCAAACAAGAATAGAAATATATATATATATATATATATATATATATATATACAGTATAACAAAGTTAACTTCAAGTTTGTATCAATAAACTAAAATTTATACCAATGTAAAACATTTTAAACATAAACTAAAATCTATACCAATGTAAAACATTTTAAACAAGTTGTTCTTTAAAAGTAGGTTCATTAATCTACCCTTTTATCTTATCATCTCTATATCCTCCTATATATCTATATCATATCCCCTTTTCTTTTTTAGAAAGAGATCACATTTATAATCAACCTGTTTTAAATAAAAATATTGGTTTTTCTCTGTCCCACACCAGAGGGCTCTTGTGATTTGGGACACAAGAATCTCTTAACCATTTTTTTTTAAGCAATATGTCTGGGTTTAGATGGGGAGTGAGCCAATTCCACCTCTAAAGCCAGCTTGGTATATTTGGGAATTTGGGTGTAGCATCTCTTACTACTTCCTGCTGGAGGGGGGCGCTGTATCTTATGGGGTAGTCCGTGAGGCTGTATTGTGTGAACCAGTTGCCTTGAAACCACTCGGTTTCGGCACCAAAATGTTAGTTATTTAGCTGCATTGTGTTCTTACCCTGCAAGGAAGTGTCACGAAACACGACAGAATCTGCTTATAAGAGTTTATTCGAGTTAAAGGGACAGAGTGCGCAGGCCTGTGGGAGAGACACGTGCGTGGAGAAGAAGAGAGGAGAGAAGAGAGAGAAAAGAGAGAGAACCGGGAACATGGCGCTCTGCTTTAAAAACCAGCTGGGGGCGTGGCCAGGTCACGTCACTACTCCACGCATGTGCGTAGATCACATGGTCACGTTGCGCGCTTACGTGGCCATGTAACATCATGGATCCTGGTAACACGAGGCGCCTTGACCCGGAAATGGCTATCTTGACTTGGAATTGGCTAGGCGGAAGTGTCTGCCTGGTATATGTGACCATGGGGGCGTGTTGTGAACCCTTCACAAGGTACCTTTAAAATATACATTTTGGCATAACTCAACAGCTTTTGTAATTAAATGTTTTTCTTCAGTTACAAATATCAAAGACAACATAATCCAGATTCTCTGTGTGGTAGCCATCTTTGCGTGGCTTATTTTTTATATTACCTTGAGCCTATTGCTTTAAACTACACCATTCTAAGACTGAAAAGGCGCTGTGGCTGTTGGCTCCGCCCACTTCAGCTTCCCAACATGGCAGTGGTACGTTTTCCGCCAGCTCTGGGAGTCATCAAGTCTCAGAAATAGTGGGTCTAAGCTTTTATCAAAGCAGCATGTAGCCCAGAAGCCTCTTTTTTTTTTTTTTTAATACTAGTAAAGACTAAATCTACCACACAGCTTAATGTGTCGCTGGCAGACACCTCATTTCCGCCATACTGCCGGTCAAACGCACACGCCAGGAACCCACCAGTGTTCAAACCTGCGTTTTTCAGCGTCTAGCTGCCCGTATGAGACAAGAAGCAGGAACCTGGTTTTGGCTCTGTTTAGAATTGGTTATTAAATATTCTCAGGTTTAAGGTGGAAACTCGAGCCGTTGGGCGCCATTTGTTGCTGGAGGGCTTCTCTCCAGGTTCCCCAAGCCCCGCAGTCCCACAATCCACTTATAAAATAATCACTCAGACACTTATATCACTTATAAACTGTATGGCCGTGGCAGGTTTCTTGCTAACTGTTCTTATATCTTAAATTAACCCATTTTTATAAATCTATACCTTGCCACGTGGCTGGTGGCTTACCAGCATCTTTACATGCTGCTTGTCCTGGCGGTGGCTGCAGTGTCTCTCTCCTCAGCCTTCCACTTCCCAGAATTCTCCTCTCTCCTTGTCCCACCTACTTCCTGCCTGGCAACCTACTTCCTGCCTGGTCACTGGCCATCAGTGTTTTATTTATATAGAGCAATATCCACAGCAATATTTAATTTGTACTAAAATGTTATTTGTATGTTAATAAATAAAGCTGCCCAGGGGTCAGAGCTATTAGCAAGCCATAGGAAAGTTGGGTGGTGGTGGTGCACGCCTTTATTCCCAGCACTTGGGAGACAGAGCCAGGCAGATCTCTGTGTGTTCAAGGATACATCCAGCATTGGAGACACATGCCTTTAATCTCAATACCAACCACAGAAGACCTGAAAGTCTGTTAGAGACTGGCAGTGATGAGGCAATCAAGTGGTTGGGTTTACAAATCTTGTATAATATTAGAGGAACCAGCCTCAATATTATACATCCCAGGGGCTCAGGAGAGAGAACTACTAATGGCGAGGACTACTTTCATGAAATAGAATCACAGCACACCGAGTTCTATAGTCCACTTGCTTTAATTCCTCTGGAATAACATCCTTTATACACAGCTTCAGTTCTGTTCTCATGTCTAGCTCCTTTCTTGCCTGATTTCTCTCTATATTTATCTAGTGCTTCCTCTAAGTTCTATCTTAATTCTCTTGTCTTAACTCTGCCTCAACTAGGTACTTTTCATCTTGTTCTTACCCAGCTAGTACTTCCCCATCTGACTCTTCCTCACCTTCCATCTCATTCCTCTGGTACTCTCTTCTAGCCCTAAAACCTAGTTCTTCCCCATCTCAGTTTGTTCCTCTCAAGTTCTTACCCATCTAGTTCTTCCATTCTCTTTTCTCTTCTCTCCCCTTTGTGCCCTGGAAGTCCCGGTATATAAAGGGAGGGTCCGAGCTAAATTGTGTAAAGCTATTACTTAATGTCTACCTGACCTAGGCGGTGTCCCCTTGTGGAATTTACCTTAAGTCAGGAGACTTGTATGTGGGCTGTTATCACTGTTAGTCCTCGGAAATTGGGCGACCACCTGGGTGGTGTCTCCTTTAGTCCTTGAAAGTGGCTAGGGGAGATATCTGATTCCAGAGAAAGCCTTTCCTGAGGCTGTTCTCCAAATGCCTGGAATGTGTATGTCCAGAGAGTGATCAGTCCACATTGTTAGTCCTTCTTAGGGAAAAGTCAATTGGGAAAACTATGAAGGCACACATGATTTTCATAACAGAAGACAGCTGATATATAATAAGCCAAGTAACACCAAAAACTCCTTGGGATTTGGCTTCCTCTGGAGGAATTCCCTGATTCCTCCAGGTAGTGACTTTGCCATAACCAGCTGAGTTCTTATGATATTCCTGTGGCCCGCAGCAAAAATCCCTGCCCCTCAATAATATATACAATATATATATATATATATATATATATATATATATATATATATATTTTTTTTTTTTTTTCATAACACTGGCATGCCTTTCCACTGGCAGGGCTGACCCACACTTTCGCCAAAAACTCTGTAATAAAACTATTATTTTCCTTTTTCTATAGTCCCTACTACTTTGTCTTTAGTCCCAGTTCATTTGTCTTTAGTCCCTTTTTTCTTTTGGTCTTTAGTCCCCCCCCCCCTTTTTTTTTTCTTTAGTCCCTGTTCATGGTGCCATTCTGTGGGGTGTTTACCCACCAACCCCACAGCTCCCCAGAGTTTTCTTGAGTGTGAACAACAGGAAATATTAGATAGAAGGATTTATATTGCTGAGATAAAGAGATAGGAAATAAAGGATAGCCTTGAGAGGGCCTGGAACCTATTCCAACAGGCCCTGACTGTCTCTGCCTCGGGGTATTTATAGAGACGCCAAGGGGTGGAGCAAAAGACCTCCCCGCCCCCAGCACAGCCAAGTGCAGACCATCTCAAACACCTGCACTCAAGCCCGTGGTCCTAATCATCCTCTCTATGCAGACCTGCTGGGTAAAGCCACGAGGAACCTGAAAACGGGCTCCCACACAGAGGAGGAGATCCTCAGTTGTCATAAGAACCAGGTAGCCAAGAAGATTCAGTAACCACAAGAATATCCATATCTCCACAACTTACACCTATGTGAATTGGAGGATTAGGAATATAGGCCTAATATGTATGCTTAATCCCCTTTACGTGTACAGTTACTACAGACAGCACCGCAAGGAACAAATTGTAGCAAATAGTTCCCTAGCCAGTTGAACTATTAATTCTTTCCCCTTCATCAGGCAATTTCTTAAGCTATCCCCAGGTAGGGGAATCAGCCATCCATTTCAGAAGCTTTTAAAATCTTTCTTCTACAACTTGTCATCTCCTGCAGAAACATAAGCATAACCTCAGTCCCAACACAACATCTTTCCTGGTTTCCATCCTGATGTCAAAACATTCATGTAGTACACAGGCTGACTCAATTCAGCAGATTTCTTTTTTTAACCAAAATCCAGCAGCTTTTTCCCCATAGCCCAAAGTCTTTCATCAGATCATGTCCCTGCCTCATTGGCATTTTAAAAATTTGAAGTTAGTAAATCAGGGAAGCTCGGTCCAAAGCACTCACTGGTAGCAGTGAGGCCAGGAGGAGCTTGCCCTTTCTTTGTGAGGCTAGTTCTTAAAGGCACAAACCACATAATTCATTTCCCACAACCTGCCTCCCTCTCCTTGGTTAGTATCAGTTTCCTTTTTTCAGTCTTTCATGTTATCTTTATCTCCCGTTTGTTCAGCAACCATGTTAGGAGTTTTACATGTTATCTTTATCTCCTGTTTGTTCAGCAACCATGTTAGGAGTTTTATGAGCTGTCTCTGGGGTTTGAGAAGTTTGGGATGTTTTATGACCAATTAGCCCCAACCAGATGGTCGAATATCCTGACTCTATTTCTAAGTCCCTGTAGCTGATATCACCACCTGGGAAATTGAAAGGGGTCTAAGTTCTTATCTACACTTAGGAATCCTGGTTTAAGCTTCTCTTTGTTCTGTAGGGGATAGATTGGGGGGGGGAGGGTTACTGAGGTTTCTCACTATCATCTATCCCTTTCTCAATTTCTATCTGTGAAAAATAAGTATAAGGTATAGGGCAGTAATATAGTATAGGAAAAACTTAGAAATGTAAGATTATGGAGAAAAAATAAGGCAACTAAACAGAAAAACTTCAATTTTCTAACTTTGGGGGCTATGAACGCAAACTGGGGGAAAAATCTCTCTTTGGGATTTATGGGTAGTAAAAAAGCTCTTCTCTGAGCTTATGGGGAAGAAAAAGTTTCCCATGGAAGCCTCTTTGACCTGGGGACAGCTGAAATGCTAAGTCCAAGCAGCAGGAGAAAGTGTTTTCTCCCTGAGGCAAAAATGGGGGTGTAAAAAGCCAAAACTTTTAAAGTTCAGAAGTTTTGGGAAAAGTTGGTCTTTCTCTCTTGGGGAAAAAAATCTTTCTCTTAAACTAAAAAGCTTTTCTTGGAAAATTCTTTCTAAAAAGCTTTAATCTTTCTCAAAAGTTCTCTTAAAAAACCTAAAAACTAAAGACTTTCAGAACTCTCTCTCAGAAGGACAAATTGGAATCACCTGAAGATACTAGTATGGGTACTACCTGTGATTAGCTCTAAGGGAAAACAACAAACTTAAGACAGCAAAACCTCTCCAAGTTCTTTCAAGCTTTAAAAATCCTCCCTGCAATGCAGGAGACAGGAATGGAGCTCCTAAAAATCTCTCTTCTAAGCTCTGTCTCTTCAAGCTAGTAAAAGGCAGTGGGTCAAAGTCCCCTGAGGGAAACACTTGGGAGAGTGCAGGTAAAGACCTACAGAGAGCCCAAAAGGGCAGGAAACTACCTGAGAAAAGCAAAAAAACCAAGCTTTTCAGTTACAGCAGAGCTGAGGCATTCAAGGATTTTGTTTCTGAGTGAGCTATGAAAAGGTGCTCCTATTCATCCCAATGCAAAGATCCCCTGAAGCAATGCAAACTGTTAGCATTGTATCCTCACTTCTAACCAAAAACTAAGAAGCAACTGGCCATTGTCTGAGTTGGAGTGCATTTTAGGGATACTAGGGTTCCTACAGTTGCAAACTTTGTGGAGCACAGAGTTGAGGCAGGAAGGTGCAGGGCCCAGGGGAAGATTGCTAATGAACAAAGCTAAAGCCGGTAAGAACGGCACAGTTGTCCACTTTCCTACAAGTCCCAGGTTTATAGGTCCACAGCTGCAAAAAGAAATCTGAGAAAAGCTTTCTTATCAGAGTAAGGACCTTTCTGGGAAAACAGTAAAGCTGAACTGTGTCTGAAGCAGTTGTACTGCTGAGTCAGAACTCAGTCTGGGCAAAGAGCCCAGCCAGAGCAAACAGAACTATCCAGGAGTAAAGCTTTCTTTTCTGTCAGAGAAAGCACCTCTTTGAGAAAAGCTTTGTTTTAACTGACTCCCTATGAGATGAGGAAGTGTAGCCCTGAGGGGTGACTGCCTCTGGCATAAGCTCTGTCCTTGAGCATCCAGACAAGCAAACACAACCCACTGGGAGACTGGGCCAGGTGAAGGCCTGAGGAGGCAAAACACCTGTCCTAATGTGAGCTTAGATATGGCAAAAACCTCCCTTGCTAAGCTTGATTTATGAACACAAACCTCAAACCCCGAAAAACAGAAATGGAGTAAAGCCCCTACCTTCAAAAGCAAAAAATCTCCCACTGTAGTGTCAGAAACTTTCTGGGGTAGAGGGGATAAACTGAAACCAAACTGGATACTATCAGGGAGAAAGACTGAAGAAACAGAGGGGACAGATTCCTCCCCAGAAAGTGCATGACCTGTGAAAGCTGCTAAGAGTTTGAGGCAGATTGAGGGGGGGAAAAGCCCCTACCTCCAAAGGCAGCTAGCAAAGGAACAGAGCAGCCTGAGATATCTGAAGCTCTGCCAGTTCTGGAATGGTGTATCACAACTCTATAACGACAACACTCACTAAATCCCCGTGTTTTATAGCAAAGTTGACGATAAACTCTAAACTTTAGAAATGATGTACATACTTCCTGTCTAGTTAAGAGAATAATAGAGATAGTGATGAAAATTAAGAGTAAGAAGTAGAAAAAGATGAAATTAAGATATGTGAGTTTGTAGAAATTATTCTCTTGTTAGATCTCTGTGTTAAGAATTCTTTGGGTGTTTGCTAAATTATATATATGCTAATGGTAGCCCTATATAAGTTTGTAAAAGAGATCTATAGAGTTCCTTTAAGAATGTAAGCTTGCATGCTTGCTTCGGCAGCACATATACTAAAATTGGAACGATACAGAGAAGATTAGCATGGCCCTGTGCAAGGATGACACGCAAATTCGTGAAGCATTCCATATTTTTACTTCTGTTAAAAAAAAAAAGAATATAAGCTTGCAAGAAGCATCTATGGTAGTCTTAAGACATGTAGTAATAAGCTTGTAAGATGCTAGTTGTAAATGTAAGTTTAAATAAGAAATAAGAAGATGGAATGAATATAAGAAGTATATAAGAAGTAATAAGAAATATATTTGCTAAAGTAGTTCTATAGTTTCCTTAAAGAGTATAAATAAGTAGATGTTAATATGTTATATGTGAGTTTGTAAAAATGTGTATATGTTGAGTGTGAGTTTATGCTTAAGCACATGTTATATGTGAGTTTGTGAAAGTGTAAATATTGAATGTGAATCTATGCTTAATGTATATGGTAAAAGAATCTGAGACACAGAAGATAGTGTCCTAGTAGACTGCAAAGTAGGCAGTCTGAATGGCTTCAAAAGCTCCAGAAGCCGCTAAGAAGCTAAGAATGGTGGATGCCAGAACCAGCACAACAAGGGCATCTGTAGCTGAGATTTGTGGAAAATCAACGCAACACAGAAAAACCTGAGCTAATATCAAAAACAGTGCAGTTTAGAATACTACTGTACCTAAGAAGATCTCTGTCTGTGAGACAAAAGTTGCAGAGATGCTTGTTTGAACTAAAATTGTTAACTGTAAAAAGTTTTGGTTGTAAAATGTCTCTTCATATTTTGAAGTGAAAGCCTGATACCAGAATTTATTCCTTGTTTGAACTTTTTGAACTTAAAATGAGATAAAACTACAAATAGATTTTGGTTATGGATTTCTTCATATTTGGAAGGCTAGCACCAGATTTTATCGTTTGAATTTTGGGGCTTAAGAAATGAAATGAACAATAGAGATTTCATTGCAAAGGGACAATTTTGAGTTTACTTATAGTAATGACCTAGGAACTGTTTTCTGGAATTGGGTTAAAAATGGAACTGTTTAAATGAAGACATTTATTGTTTCTACCTGCACTAAAGATGCAATATTGTGTATGTATGTATGCTTTATGAACTGGTGATTCATGAATTGTTTTATGGAACTGTTTATGTAAAAATGGAATTACTTATGGAACTGGTTTTGTGTTACAAATCATACTGTTTAAATGGAAAAGTTTGTGTTTTCTAACTAGGCTTGAGACTTTGCTTAAAAAATTATAAAGAAAAGGGAGAGTTAATATTCCTTAGTCGATTTAGTTTAAAAACTATTTTCTTGTTGTTTGAGTGGATTAATGTCATATTTTGTTAGTAAGAAATGCAAATGGGGTATACCAAAAGACTACTTTTAAAGTGTAAAGAGTTTTATTAAGAAACTGCTTTTGGATGTTTTGCTAAGTTTTCAAAGTGTTAATGGTTAGATTGAGAATACTGCATTTCAATATAGACTTATAGGAATTGTGTAAGTTTGGGTTCCTCTAAATAGGTTTGAGATTGTTTTAAAAAATTATAAAGAAAAGGAGGAGTTATGAGTGAATTAAGGTTGAATGTATGTTTGCAGAAATTATGTTTAACCTATTTATATTAATGCATCCTGGTTTTGTGGAGTTAAGGAAATATTTAAGTTTGATGTGAATACATCAAAAATTTCCCTATGTTGTTAGCAAGAAAATTCAAATGATTCTACCAAAGTTAAAGTTGTAAGACTGAGAAAATTGTTAACTCCCTATATGCTAATTCAAATGGTTCTGTAAAGAGTTTGCTTTGAATTGTAAGATTGGGAGAATTGTGACTATGTATAGCAGTATTTATGTTAACTTGTTAAGGATAATGATGAAGCTAAGGGATTAAGTTTGTAATTGCATTAAGTTTTTGGTTTAGAAAGGGTTTGATGAAGCTAAAGACTGCTGTAGTCACCTTGGACCTAATTCAAAAACGAAATGCCATCTATGTCATCCTCTACTCCCATACTGGCATACTGGGAGGTGAAACAGCGATGGAGATTAATAAATATATTAAGAAGGGGGGACCTGTGGGAACCTGTTTTCAGGTTCTTCATGGCTTTACCCAGCAGGTCCTCATAGAGAGGATGATTAGGTCCATGGGCTTGAGTGCAGGTGTCTGCACTTGGCTGTGTTGGGGGAGGAGGGGCTTTTGCTCCACCCCTTGGCATCTCTATAAAAACCCTGAGGCAGAGACAGTCAGGGCCCATGAATAGGTTCCAGGCCCTCTCGAGGCTATCCTTTATTTCCTATCTGTTTATCTCCGCAATATTCTCTGTAATATAAATCCTTCTAATATTTCCTGCTGCTCACACTCAAGAAAACTCTGGGGAGCTGTGGGGTTGGTGGGTAAATGCCCCACACCTCTGGAAGAGGGGAAAGAAATCAGAAATTATACTATGAGAGTACAAGGTTTTCCTATTTGTACTACAAATATAACTTTGAAAGTGTGGTAATCTACAGTTAATACTAACCAGGATTTTCATAAATTTTATAAGCTTCATGCATCTGGTTTTAGAGGACAGGAGATTAATGATACTAGTTCCATAAATCTACCATTTTTTAAAATGTGGGTTACCATCAAGCAATGTGATTGGGTATACTGGCAACAACATAAAAGCGAGAAATCTCCAGTGCTTATCAATATCTCCCATGGAGAAGACATTGATTGGAGCCCTTATAGGTTCCCTCAAGGAAAATATTCTCATTCAGAATTGAGATGGCAATGGTATAATTCAAATGGAACTATGGAAATTAGTTCTACTGTTAATGAACCTATTTGATGGTATGGAGTTGAAATCCAAGTCAGGTCTTCTCTTGTAATTTGGCAATTCAGTTAAGATTAACTTGTGGAAACTAGCAAGGGCCTTCAGCCTTCTAAAGCATGGGAAGGAGAGTTAAACATTAAGGATGGTAAGTATACTTTGTCTTTTAGATTAAATCAGAGTCACCCCTTTGTAGCATGCACACCATTACGTTATTTGTTACTGAAAAGATCTGTACAATGGCACCCTAATAACTCTGGTATCACTTGTGAACACTGTGCTCTTCATACCTGTGTTAATTCTAGTATATCTTTAAATGTCACCTCTGAAAGTTTATATATTAGAGCAAGGCCAGCAGTCTGGATACTGGTGAAGCTGTTGAAGCCATGGCAAGACTCATCTGTGATGATTCTAGTACAGAAGCTCACTGAAAGAATATTAAGAAGAATTAGTCAGATGTTTGGACTGATTTTTGCTGTGGTTATGGGAATTGTTACATTAACTACTGTAGCTTCTACAATTGAACTGGTGCTTCATAAAGAAATTGAAACCACTGGGTTTGTTAGAGCCTGCCATAACCATTCTACAGAACTTTGGACTCAACAGAATCTAATACATAGTGAGATAGTTAATGAAATAGCTGATTTGAGGCAAGCTGCAATACTAATATGAGATCAGTTAGAAATATTGAGTGAACAGATAAAAATTAAAATGTGATGGGAAGGTTACATCTCATTGTATTACACCTTTAAAGTTCAGTAATAGTAAGTATGACCAGGAAAAGGTTAAGATGCATTTGATAGGTTATCCTAACTCTTCTCAAATGATTTATGATTTACAGCAAGAAATTAAGGGAACCTTTCCAAAAAGGTTACCTGATGTGACAGGAATGGATGTTATGGAAAGCCTTGAAGACACCATAACCTCTTTTAATCCTGCACATCATCTTAATAAATTTCTTGTTCTAGTGATTGTTATTCCTGTTGCAGTGATAATAACTTTATTGGCTTTCAAGTGTATTTTGTCTCATTTGCATAAGATTGTAAAACAACACAACGGAGAAAAGGCTGTAAGGTTACATAATCTTCAACATAATCCATTAGAGCTTAAAAAAGCGGGGAGGGCAGGTAGCAAAAAATTCCACAGAGCCATTGTATATGGCTTTGATTCCAGAGTGCTAGCACCTAGGCTTTGAACTACCTTTTGTATATGTTGGAGATTGTTACTTTTTGTCTACGTCAGGGATTGGTACCTGTGCTGCTCTTTTTAAGGAATTACAGAGCCTTTGCATATCTTAGTCTTGGAGTACCTGGCAAGTCAGGAGGTCAAATGGCTGAGATTTCTTAGACAAATGGTTTCTTCAAACAATTCCAGAAAAGAGATTTTGGTATGCAGAAATTGGCTTGCTGGAGGTGTGATTTATATAGCAATAAAGAAGGTTTTTGCAAAGTCAGGAGGGGTCAGTCCCTGAAGACTGACTTTCCCAGTTGCTTTTGCTAAGCCTGAGTTACATTTTGAAGTGACCCCTTTTCTTCAACTGTCCCACTCAAAACAGAATGCTGACAGAGTTAACTGGGAATAATGTGAGCTTTAAAACCTCACAGCCCACCCTCTTGACACACCTCCTCCTCCAACAAGGCCTCCTAATCTGTCCCATATAGTTCTACCAAACTGGAACCAAGCATTCGAATATCTGAGCTAATGGAGGCCATTCTCAGTCAAACCACCACAGCGTCTCACAGGAAAAAAAAAAAAAAAAAAAAAAAAAAAGAAGAAAAGAAAAGAAAAAAAAACCAAGGATAAGAAAGAACAAAACAAATCTCTTGGGGCTCCAGCAAAATGGCTCAGCAGGTGAAGGCAGTGGTCTACAACAATTTTGTCTGAACTGAAATCTCCATCTTGAAGGGAAACTTGTTAAGACACAAAATATGTAGTTGTTGGGTTTCTATTTCCACGATAAACACCATAACTGACCACAGCAGCTTGGGTAGAAGGGTTGATTTCACTCTACAGTGAAGGCCTACTGTCTTTGCTGAGGAGACAGGGCGGGAACCAAGAGCCAGAACACTGCAGCAGAGGCAACAGAGGAGTTCTATTTACTGGCTTGCTCTCTAGGGCTTGCTGGGCCTGCTTTCCTACCTGGTCAGGACCACCTGTCCTGGAGTGGCACCAACCATAATGGGCATGGCCCTTCTACATCAATCATGTTTTCCCAGGAAGAGATTCGAACAGCTGTTGAATGGACACTAACCCACACGAGCACATGGCTCTGACAGGCCTTGCCCTTCTCCCCAATTACCTATGTCTTGATAAAAACACTGCAGTTCCCAAGGTCCACTCCCGTATTTGGCCAATCCCTCCTCTTGAGGTTGACTACCAATGTCCAGCTAGCAAAGTATTGAAGTCCAGCTATCAAAAGCACCCTTTGGTTCACCTAATTAACATGCTCAATTAAAATTAAACATGTCATCCATCATCCTAACCCAGGGTTTCCTCTTGTACCTTTATAAACTGTCATTTTCCTCAGGGCCACATCTGTCTTCTCTATCCAGACAGTCCTTTGTCCTGTGGGACAAATACCCCTGTGCCCTCTCTCTTGTTCCCTTTCCCTTCTCCCTCTTCCTCTATCTCCTGTCTTTGTCCCTTGTCCTTGCCCTTTGTCTCTCTGGGACAAACAATTCCTTTGTGCTGAGAACTTGGTCCTTGGGGTCCTGATCCAATACTTTCCCTTACCACAGGCATCTGCCACCAAGCCCAATGTCCTGAGTTTGAGTGCAGGCTTGCACATGGTAGAAACAGAGAACTTAATCCTAAATGTTGTCCTGTGACTTACACACATACTCCATGGCATGTGCACACATAACACACACACACACACACACACACACACACACACACACACACACACACCAAACATATATAAACACACACATACCACAAGAACACACTACACACATACCACACTCACAAAACACACACACACTACACACACACATCCCACATATATACACACACATACGCCATAAGCACACACATACACATGCACACACACACACACACACACACACACACACACACACACACACCACATATATGCAAACACCACACACGAACACAGATAAATAAATGTTAAAATTTAAAAATAATTACCTCTCAGAGACTGTGAAAACCTCTGTGCTGATATTCTGGGTCAGGCACTAACTTGGACCCAGGAAAATAACAATCAACAAACAAGCTAGGTCCTGTATTCCAGAGTTTCCATGCTCTTTGTAGGTAGAAGTGACAGAAAGAAAGCAAGTCTGTGCTGTTGGGTGGCGACAAGTGGTGACAGAAGAATGAAGGAGGGTAATTCTGGAAGGGCAGCGCTGCTTCACAAAGTGGGGAGCAAATCTGACTATTGGGAAGTCATTCCAAAAGAATGGAGAAACCAGTGCAAAGGTCCTGAGGTGAGCAAGTTGCTGGTGTGTTCAAGGAATAGAAAGGCAGAGCAGATAACCCGCAGCAGAGTGCGTGAGGAGCATGAAGTGGGATCTAATGTCAGAAAAGGGCAGGGTGGGATGGAGTGGATCATGTAGAGCTCGGGACCACTGAAAGGAACCAGTATTTCCCTCACAGTGAGATGAAAAGGATAGGAAGGTTTGACTAAGAGGTGACTTAAACTAATATAAATATTAGATTGTGACTCTGGCTCTAAGACTGAGTTACAAGAAGACCCTGAAGCATCAGCAGGAGAGTTAGGAAGCTGGAGCACAGACCCAGGATGCTGGCTGGACCAGCGGTCTCCTTGGGCACAGTGAGAAGAGTCAGATTACAGATCTGTTCAAAAGCCAGGGTCAGGGCTGGGGAGACGGCTCAGTGGATAAAGCACCTGCTATGCAAGCATAAGGACATTTGTCTGATCACAGCATCCTCACAAATGCATGCTGGGATGGCTACAGGCTTGTCATCCCAGAGCTCAGGAGGAGGAAACAGGGAGTATTCCCAGCTGGATGGCTACTTAGACTAGCCAAATCCATAAGCTCTCAGGTCACACACATGCACATACATGTGAGTCCACATGCACATGAACATGCACACACCACACACCTACAGAAAAAAACATATTATAAAACATTATCAAAACATATTTGATATTTAGGAGAGTCCAGGAGTGAGAAAAGACTCTGGGTTTGGGGCCCTGAAGTCACTTCCTAAAATGAAGAGCCTGTGGGCTGGGCAGGCTACAGGGAGGAGAGGGAGTGCAGAGATCCTGAGCACAAACCTGGGGAGATCCAGGAGCTTTTGCTGAACTGGGACCTGTTGGCAAACCTGGGAGGCCCACATTAGTAGATGAGTGAAGTGAGGCTCAGACATGAGTCCTGCACTCAGGAGGCAGGGCCTCTGCAGGCCTGGATGAAGCTCTCAAGCCTGACTCCTCCAGCCCAGGCATCTGCAGAGATTTCACAACAGGAAATGAGCTGAACAATATTCAACCTTTACTCCCAGGATTCAGAGGAATACCATCTGCACAGACTCTGGTGTTTGGCTTCCTGGAGGAGCCAGAGTCTCTTTCACTTTCAAAGAACACGTTTACTACCTGAGGGGCCTTGGCCTGGGACACATCAGTGAGCCCCATAGAAGAGCAGGGTGAGTAGTGGGATCAATGGAGTCCATCAAACCATTTGAGTTGTGGGAAGGAAGTCCTGGCCTGACTGCACTAAGGCGTACTGTGGCAGACATGGGTGACCCGTCCTGAGAGCTTGGAGAGAGTCTGCTGGCCAGCTCTGGTGGGAGGGAGGTGGCTGAGATCCCCTGTGTGCTTCATGTGCCTGTTCCTGTCATAGTCTGTCCTGCACCCTCCTCTCTCCTGTCTGACCTGAAGCTGCAGGAACAAGGGTCGTTAAAAGTGGGGTATTTAGAGGGAGGACAGGGAGGAGAAACAAAGAAGACAAAAGCAGCAGCTGGGACCAGCAGGTCTTGCATGAGCAGATTAATTAATCCAAGCAAGCTTTTTAAGAAATCTAGCATCCCATGTACTATTTGAGGTGTGGTGTGGACAGCCAAGCTCAGTAGAGAGCTAAGAACACAGGATCCTTCAGACCCAGTTGCCTTAGGACTGATAACCACAGCCCCAGGGGGAGGAGTCAGGGCTCCAGAAGCTACAACTTCTGTTCCTCAGAGGCACTGACTCCAATGTCAGAGTGACTTTGCCAAGTCCACTCCTGGACATGTCACAGAACTAGTGTTCCCTTTGTCCTTTCACTAGGGCCTATGGGAAAGTTTTGGGTCACTCTTACCCTCCACACTTACCCATGTGTCTCTATGGTTTTCTCTGGGTAATTTGTTCTTCCAGATAGTTGGTTTTGAGTTGTTTCCCCCATGTGGTGCTCAGGAACAGGAGACTTCTAAAGATTCCTTCACAGAGCCTAGCTTGAACTCAAACTGGACTCTTGAGTCTCCCTCTGTGATGCCTCTCCCCACCCTACACTCTGTCACAGTAATGGCTAAAGGATTTGTCTCCTAGAGTGGGACATTAGAAATAGAAGAAGCCAAGGAACAGAGAATAGCGAGTGTCCTACACATTCCATCCCTGCATCCTCCACCCCTGTCTTCCTATCCTCTCATGCTCCTGTCCCTGGAATCCCAGCACCCCTTTCCTGCATCCCCCAACCCTTCTCCCATGATTCACATCCTCTAATCCTCCCAGCTGTCCTGCTCCATGTCCTGCATCCTTCCATCTTCTTGCTTTCCCATCCCTACATTTCCCACCCTCCATTCTCCAGATGCCCACCTTCCCACTCCTCCCTCTCCATCACTTTCCAAGGCTAGGCCTGAGCCAAGTCTTTGCTCCTGTGGTTCTCCAAAGTTAGAGACTTAGATTTCCTAGTGGTGGGAAATGTGCCCTCCTCCAGGAACAGCACTGCTTTTGCATCAACAAATCCAAGCTGGTAGAGAAGCCAAAGACTTAATTAAGGACCAGACAAAGATTCAGTGACAGTCATCTTCCTAAGGACAGGCTTTTTTTCCCTCCCACTCTGACTCCTCCCCTTGGTCTCTTTATTCCTCCTTATCCTCACACTTCCATTTTCCCTGTCCTTTAAAAGATTTACACAAGTTCCTCCTGGATCAAATCACTGCCATCTCGAGATCCACACTAGGACAATGGCTACCCTGGCTAGGAGCTTACTGGGTCCCCTGTCTCCAATCTCATCTTATTCACTATAGCCCTCCTCTCTAATTACTTTTTCAAAGTTTTCTTCAGGAGAATATGGAAGAAATCATATGATCTACCACAGCAGATCTAGTTAAAACTCCTTTCCTACTACATGAATTCACCCACAACCTATTTTCCCTTAAACCCTAGGCACAGAGCCTAGCCCCACCTCCATCATCTCCCTCCCACAGGAAACAGTCAGTGAGAGAATATGACCCCTTTTCTTTTTATCTGTCCTCAGGGTCAGATAAACCACCTTAATGGCCTAAGAGAAGAAACCTTAGACAAGCTGAGAGCCCCCGACTCAGCATAACAGCACACCTGCCTGTCATGAAAGCCAGTGCAGTGAGAACATTGCTCGCATCATTCATGAAACTATAGAGAAGACATCACTTATAAACTCCCTCCCAGAGTTCCCTCTTCTGCCCTATAAAGCACAAACTCCTGCACCCGGACACACAGTCTCCATCCCCAGGAGAGCCTGGAGTCCTTCAGTTGTTCTGATCAGAGGACAATCTGTCCCTATAGAGGCTACTATATTTTTTTTCTTTTATTTCCAGCTCTCCTCCATCGATTCTGATCAAATATCCTTTCCCAGTGCAGAAATGTCTGACAGAGACAAGGAGCCACTGACTTCCTGCTTGGAGCAGCAACAAAAGGGAGACGTGAATCTCTATGGACAAGAGGTGCATAGCCAGGCTTTATCTGAGGGCCCTATCAAAAAAAGAGCAGCTCAGCCCCAGAAGGAGAGTGACACAGAAAAGGCTCAGCATAAGGGTCAACAGGTCTTGGACCCTTCCCACTACACAGGGAAAAAGATGGACCTGGAGCTGCAGCGTATGGAAGCCCAGGAAGAGAGGGACATCCAACACGTGATGAAACTGATGGACCTGGAGCTGCAGTATATGGAAGCCCAGGAAGAAAAGGACTTGATGCTAAGTAAGTACAACAAAGACCCCAACCCACTACTACTGTTACCCCTTCATCACCACTGATCCCTCCTGACAGAGTTTCCATCTGCAGGCTAACCTGTCAAAAGAGTTCACAGGCTCCAGGAGAGCCTGGAAGGGGAAGGCTTGCAGAAGACAATACCAGAATGCTAAGCCACACATAATTTTCTACACTGGTGCCTTCTCAGGCCCCGTGTGGTCCTCACAGTCCCCAGGAAGAAGCGCTCAGAAGCTGTAGGGAGAGAGGCAGGCATTCAGAAAGGGCTCTTAGAAGGTTGACACAGGGTTCAAGCCAGCTCCCAAGAGAAGCACTTAGTGACACAGAAGTTACAAGCCCAGACTTTGAAGCTGAGCAGAAGAAGACTACAGCCCTCCTCAATGTCTCCATCTGGGAAATGGGAAGGTAAACAGCTGTCTCCTTGAGCTGTGGGAGTAAAGTGATAATCAATATTGAATATTAAATAATCTACTATCTAATAAATGTTCAGTGATTATAAAAACAAGCCCAGTGATTGCTGATGCTATTATATTTGCAACCCGGTAGGACAGAAGCTCAGAGCCCCACATGAAGGAGCTGGGGCTCAGAGAGGAATAGAGACTCAAACAGAGGACTAGTGTAGAACCAGGACAGGTGTGTGAACTTCATGGTCCCAGAGCAGGACCACTTCCCAGCAGCACTAGTGACAGTGTCTTTCTCCCACTGAGACTATAGAGAGGGGTATGAGGGTGAGCAGGAAGGACCCCAGCCTTGCTTGTTTGGCTTCTACGACTGCTTCTCTGACAAACGCAACCACTGTATCCTTCCCATAGCACATTCTTCCTCGACACACAAGCACACCCAAAATGCAGTTCCCTAGCTAAACAAAAACAGGCAACTATTGAGCTCAGTCCACAAGGCTTGGAGACACTTTGAGATCTTAAAGGAAAAACGATTTAAATTGGAACCTGAGGAATCTGGATTCAGAAGCAGAGGTAAGCTGAACTTAGGGTTGGGATGGGACTTCAGAACCACATAGATGGTATTTCTTCAAAGGTGAGCCTCCGCTTATATGGGAACCTGGGATGGGAAATTTAAATGGAAGGGAAGAAAAGCAATGGTGGAATGTGATGAATCACAGGCTAGAAATGATCCTTTTGGGCTCTGCAGTGCTGAAATTGCATCTGACACAATAGGAAATTGGAACCCATGGGGGTCAGCAGCGAGCCTAGTGTAAATGGCATCCAGAATGCAGCTCAAAATATGAGTGGGAACTGAGGAACCTAGGGGGCATGTAGGTCCTGAAGCTCTGAGGTCTATTCTCTTGAGCTGGACCCCAAGAAGAGGGTAGGCTCTTGCGTCAGCTTGAGCAAGTTTCTTCTACGGACTCTTATATTTCATTCTCAGTTACTGAGGCCACTTCTCCTTCTCAAGCATCAAAATAGCCACTTCTCTCCAGTGCACAAGGTCTAGAGAGAGAGGTTAACTTGTCCTAGCTCATATAGCACATAGAGACAAACACAGGGCTGGAATCTACAACAATGGAGCCTGAGAAATGACTTCCTCCTCCTTCATCCTGCTGCTACGCTATAAAAATCCTGGATACACATAACCCCTGTCCCTCTCTTCACAGTCCATTCTTCCCACCAAACATTAAGCTGGAGTAGCCTGAGTTCCATAGTAAAATCCTATTAAAATTTACTAACTCCGGGAATTAGTTACTTGTCATTTTTTACTGTTATTATGACAAAAGCAATTTAAAACTAAATGGTTTATTTGGCTCACAGATCAAGAATATAGACCATCAGGGCAGAAAAGCCATAGCTGCAAGACATTGAAAGAGCTACTCATGTTTTGTTTACTTGGGAAAAAGAAAGATGAATGCTGGTACTCTGGTCACTTTTCCTTTCTATTCAGTCCAGGACTCCAGCCCCTAGGATGGTGACATCTGCAATTAAGATGGGCCTTCCTACCTCAGTTTACCTAACCTATCTCTCCCACAAATCTCCCCAGGGACATTTCTACTAGGTACTTCTAGATCATGTGACATTGACAATACTAGCCATCACACCATCACATCATCTCACAGGATCATAGTAAGAGTTCAAAATGTTAGTGTCTAAAGCACAGCGGGTGTTGAGCTAGCTGTTTCTTCCCTGTCCTTTCTCACTGGGAGAGTCCTATTCACACCTTCACTAAGCTTGTCCAGCCACACCTCCAGACCACGAGTTTCCAGGCCAAGGGTCACCCAATCTTTCAATATCCGAAGGGGTTGTCTGGGGCCGGGGAACCTCCTTTCAACCCATAGCACAGCAATCTGGAAGCTCCTGACATAAGGTGGCCTCCAGCTGAAAGTCTAAATTCACTGCTCAGGTGACATGAGCTTCTTAATGTAAAGGGGCAAAGTGTCAGCATAACACCCTGGACCTGGAGAGCCCTAGAGAGCAGCCTAGAGATTCTGCCCCTGGAGCCTCAGTGTTGAGCTCAGGACTGCTCCCATGAGGCCCTTGGAATTAAGGGCAGTGGCTTCTCCAGCACAAGAAACAGCTGGATTTCCAGGCAGGGAACTGGCAGACAGGAGAATCCATTACCACAGGATCCCTCATCACTCACCTTCCCAGGTGGCCAAGGGGTCATCATGGGTTTGCTGACACCCACTCATGTCAGGACCTATGCCCAGGGCTTCCCTTGAATCTCACTCACACATAAATTTCACAGTCACTCTTGAGAGAGAGACTGCTTGTTGTCCCACCTTGGGGACAAGAAGAGCAAGGCTTAGAGAAGTGAAGGCTCACAGTGGAAGAACTGTATTCAGCCTTCACTGTCACAAGTCACAAACTTAATGTCTCTGTCTTCCTCTCTCTGGCATCAGGGCAATGAGGACAGTCACAAAAGTCAGGAAAGTACAAGCTCTGTGTGCCAAGGGCTTGACCTTGAGCAATACTGCCTCTCAGTACTAGAAGATTTCATCTTTGAAGTCTGAGCTACACTCAAAGAAAAGCATCCCTTCTACTGCCAGCTTGCAGTAAACTTGTAGAATCCAGGGCCTTAAAATATGACCCAGGATTAAAGTGCATCAATTGACTTAATTGGTCCCACCACTTCCCATTCAAAATATAAAGAGAGGAAGAAATATAGGAAGGAACTTAGGCATCATATAGTGTAGGGTTTTTCTCCCTCTCACTGGGTTGGTGGGGTGAGGGAGAGGGAGTCACGACAAGTTTCCTAGGACAAAGACTCTGGAGACCAGCACTGAGGTGCAGATCTGGTTTTATGTGTATGTTCACTGGCATATATGCATACATTATCCAATCAGCTAAGGTCATAGAAAGTTACTGTCCAATGAGTTCAAATGACATGCAACCCACGTTATGTGAATGTGTGTGTGTTAGGGAGAGTGTGTCTAGTCAGTGTGTTTGCAAAGGGAAGAAAGCAGACAACACCCTGGGCTATGGCACCAAATTAGAGGATCTCCAATTATCTGGGACTCCATTATGAGTCATCTGTGTTCCAGGGACTCAGATCTGCTCAAACAGATACAGGAGGTGTTGGCACTTCTCATATTTTCTGTCTTTTAGTGACACCATCTAAACAGAGACTAAACTCTCATGTTCCCCTTTTTCTATTAATTCAAGGCTAAATGGTGCCATGAGAAGTACCATTTGAGTATTTGCTTGTTTTTTATATGTGATATAACCTTCCACATTGCAATATTATAGAAACATACAAATGCAATAACATCTTTGTAATGTAGTAACCTTAGGAATGAAAACAGCAAGTGTGATGTTATGAAGTCTGAAGAGTTGCTGTAATTAAACAGTCCATTGGATTAGAGGATCCTGGCATGCAGGGTGATGGGAACGTGTGTTTTGTATTAGCTTTTATCAACAGCAGATAAAAGACCAGTTGAAGAGAAAGGCACTTTTCATTGATTCTAAGTCCTGATAGGTTGTCTCATCTCAAAACTTGAACAATATAATATCCAACAACAGCCTCATAGTAAATGCTCAATCCACATGGCATGCTTTGTGACATATCAATAAGAAAAGTGAGAAACTGAGTAAAGGGTATGACAGGACATTTTAGTCTTTGTGGATCTCTGTCACACCTGTACAGCTCCGCTGACACAGTCTTAAATATGAACAGAAAATAGAACAACAAATAACCATGCTGTACTCCAATGATGCTGTGTTTATTGACATTCCTCTTGGTTTCATTTTGATGTTTCACTGTGGACAATGTCATGATTTTACTATTTTTCCTTCTTTCCTTCCCTCCTTTCCTTCCCTCCTTTCCTTCCTTCCTTTCCTTGCTTCCTTCCTTATTTTCTTTCTTTCTTTCTTTCTTTCTTTCTTTCTTTCTTTCTTTCTTTCTTTCTTTCTTTCTTTCTTTCTTTCTTTCTTTCTTTTTCTCTCTTGTGCATGCTTGCTCACTCATTCCCCCTCTCCCCCTCTCTTTCTTTCTTTATTTTAATCCAGAAATGTATTCCATGACATTTGCAAATATAAACATCATCAAACTCTGTTATTTTTCTTCTGTTGCCCCTCCTTCTCTTCCTGGCCCCTCCCTCTCCCCAAATATCCTCCCTTCTTTCATGACATACCTGCTCTATTACCCTATCCTGTCCCCTTCCACTCCCTTCAGATTTCTTCCTTTCCTTCATGGTCAGTCCTCTTATACTAAGCATTAAATTATAAATTTCACATACCTTTCATGACAAGAAATAGTCTTCTTCTGATTTTATCTAACTTTTTACACTCATAACCACCATTCTCAGCTTACAAAATCAAGTGGCAAACAATGGCCAAATACAGGCAGGTATCCGTGTGTGTGTGTGTGTGTGTGTGTGTGTGTGTGTGTGTGTGTGTGTGTTTCAACAGTTTGTTAAACTCTATTCATGAAAATATTAAAACAAAACTCATTAAGAGCATTGGAGCAAGGAATTTTTTAAGGAAAACCAAACTTAAAAAACAAAGTTCTCTTTCTCATTTTTTAGAATAACATTTTTATGATGGCCCCACCCTGCTCCCTCTCAAATTCACAACCTCTTCTTCATATATATATATATATTCAGACAAATACTTAAATGCAACCTGCTGAGTTCATGTGGTGTTGCTTATATGTATATGATTATAGGACTTCTCAAGACCATCTACTCAATAACCATTAGGTTAATACTGGATAACCATTAGGGAGATCATCACTGGGAAAGACTAGCGCCCCTTCTCAGCAGTCATTAAGTGACCACAGCTCTTCATCTAGAGATGGGGTCTGGTGAGATACTCCCATCCATGATGGCATGTCAACTGGTGTAGTCATTGTTCATACCTTCTTTAAGCAGCCATACTGTTGAGATTTCATTGGAGCACCTTCCCTGCCATATCTTTAGACACAATCTTGCAGCAGACTTCCTAGTTATCTGGCTCCTAGGATCTTTCTTCCTTCCTTCTTTTCCACAATGTTCCCTGAACATTAGGGGTAGGGGTTATGTTGTAGATATATTGATGGAGTTGTTTATCTCATTGGTAAATTATTCTCTGAATTTTAACCAGGTGTGACTTTATGTAATGATCTCCACCTGCTTCAAAAGAAGCTTCTTGATGAGGAGGAAGAGCTACACTTATCTGTCATTTGTATAAGGACAAGTATTTAGAATGTAGTGAGGGTTTACACTGGTTTAATCAAGCAACAAAGGTAGTGATCAAGCAACAAAGGTAGTGTCTCCACTAAGATCCATGACCTCACTAGCCATGGGTGGTTGGTCTATAGTACAAAGCATTATTTCCTTCCTGTTGAGTGACCTTTAAATCCAATTAGGCAGTTGTTTGTAGCAGGCTTTCTTGGACTGCCAGCCCCCAAATCATGACACATAGACTTTTAATTGTGAATGCTCAGCCTTAGCTTATGCCCATTTCTTGCTAGCTCTTATAACTTAATTAAAATTTTTTCTCTTCATCCATTTTTCCTCAGAGCTTTTTACCTTTCTTACATCCTGTATGGCCTACTTTCCTACTTCCTTCATATCTGGTGTCTGGCGGCTGCCTGACTTGCTAACTCTGGGTGTCTCCCTCTGTTTCTCCCTTGTTCACTCTTCTCTCTGGAACCTAGATTCTTCCTTCTACTTACTCCCTCTGTCTGCCAACTGCGCCTATCCCTCTTCTGCCTATCTATTGGCCATTCAACTTTTTTAAACCAATCAGGCCAAGCCTTATGTAGGGAAGGTGAAACAAATGTAAAACATCTTTATATAGTTAAACAAATTCAGCACAAACAAATGGAACATACCTTTACATAGTTGAAGTAATATTCCACAACAGCTATTGGCTACCACCAAGATATAACCTTTAGGGATACCTTGTCAGGCTGATTATCATGGTTCAATGGTGTCCCAATTGGATAGGTGTTTTACTTAGGTTTCCTATTGCTATGATGAAACACTATGACCAAAGAAACTTGGAGGTAGGTTTATTCAGATTATACTTCCACCTCACAGTTCATCATCAAAGGAAATCAAGCAGGATAGGGACCTGGAAACAGGAGCTGATGCAGTGGCCATGGAGGGGTGCTGCTTACTGACTTACTCTTTGTGGTTTGCTCAGCCTGTTTTCTTATAGAATGCAGGACCACTAGCCCAGGAATGGCACCATCCACAATGAACTGGTCCCTCCCCCATCAATCACTAATTTAAAAAAATTCCTGCAGCATGCCCACAACCTGATCTTACAAAGACATTTTCTCAATTGAGGCTCCCTCTTCTCTGATGTATCTAGCTTGTGTCAAATTGACAAAAAACTAGCAAGTACAATAGGATTATTGGTTGCATTCAGGATTATTGGCTGCTTTCCACCCTTCGAAATTCACATAGTACTTTGCAGAATTAAAAAAGCCAGTTCTTGTAGATGTAACCAACCATCTTATTAAATAAGAAACACAGAATCAATGCAAAGAAGAAAGCCAAGAGATCAGAGCTAAGAGCCTTACCCGCCTGCTGCAGCTAGCCTCTTCAGCCAAGAGACCTCTCCAAAAGAGACCTACTTCCTGTCTGTTTGTCTTTATATAGTCTTTCTGTTCTGCCTTCTCATTAGTTGTAAACCCAAACACATGACTGCCTCGTAACTGCCTGCCTTCCAGGTCTTCTATGGTATTAAGATTAAAGGCATGTGTCTCCAATGCTGGCTGTATCCTTAACCACACAGAGATCTACCTAGCTCTGCCTACCAAGTGCTGGGATTAAAGGCGTGCACCACGAATGCCCAGCTCTGCTATGGTTTGCTATTAGCGCTGACCCCCAGGCAACTTTATTTATTAACATACAAATAAAATCACATTTCAGTACAGTTAAAATATCACCATATTTCCCCTTTTCTATTTTAATAAAAAGGAAAAAGGTTATAACTAACATAAGAAAAACTACATACAAAAGTACAATAACTATATACAATATATACAAGTAATAAATACCTAAACAATGTCTAGTCCGTTTGTATTTGACAAATTCAGAGAAAATAATTCTATTATCTATTCTATTTTGGTAAGTCCAAAATGTACCTAATTCACTTTCTATCCTAACTAGTCTTCAACTATAACTAACTAATCTTCAACTCCCTCAGAGACCCAAGAAGGAAATAATATTAGCTAACAAAAATAAAAACAGGAAGTGCATGCAAGCAACTTCCAAAAATTTATGAGTTGACAGAAACAGCCAGCTACCTGGACAGTCACCTGAGGTTTCTCTGCAGTGTTGGGGCATCATCTTCAGCCTATAGGCTTAGTGTATCTGATAGACTCATTTGTGAAGTAAGATGTACACAAGGTCAACAGTTCAACCTCACATTGGGTGAGAGCAGTTCATGTATCAGAAACACCTAAATTCCACTAGTGTCATGTCATGATTCAGGATTTTAAATTCTGGAAATTGTCGATGGTTTTTTTAATTCAGCTGTCCATTCTTCTTGGCTGTGTACATATGGCTTCATCAGAGCATCCTGTTCTTCTCCACATCCCACCATTAAATGCTACTCTACTACTGAGAGGCATGAGCTTAGTTACTCTTCAAGAATAACTCTTTCAGCTGCTGTTCCATTGCACATCAGAAGCCATTGGCCCACTGCCTGTTCGGCTGCCTTCGAAGAAAAGGTCACTGTACCTTTTCTGGATTGTGAAGGCCACTTCAGGGATGGTGCCATATCATCCTGGCCTCAGAAGATTCCTTTTGATAAAGCCATAACCACACTTGTTTTGGCAAGAATCAGTAGTCTTTTGTTTTGTGTCCTGTCTGTTCTGTTTGTCAACAGTTGATTCAAGGATACTTTGTTGTCCAGTGGCTAACTTTTGCCACAATGAAAGTAACTCCATATGCCGTTTCTTCAATGCCCATATTTTCTCTGAAGTAGATTGGTACTGCCAGGAGCCGACATGTCTCATAGTCATAACAAAAAAGAAAAATTTTCTAAGTTACTAAAACATTTTAAATGTCATATTCTGTAGATCTCTGAAGAGTTTGAAGATGACCTGTCTATCTAAAATATATCGGCTCAATTTTTAAAACATATCTAATATGACTACAAGTTCTATTGTAATGTCTAATTACTAACTTTCATTTCTTTATAACCTAATAGTTGGTAATAATAACAAACAGAAAATTGCATTACATTGTTAAATGAACAGTATAAGTACAATTAGAAATATACATATAGCATTTTCTAACAATATCAATTTCAAATTTGTATACAATATACAACAATCCAATCCAATGTATGTAGGGAGCCGCCATTCTAAGATGGCGCTGGCTTCCTGGTAGCCTAGCTGTAAACAACTCCATATTTGGCTATGCTCTCGGGACTACGTGTCCTGTGACCTGCGCATGCATGGGTATGGTAATTGACCTTATGTCCTCAGCCTATCCCGTGGCTCCCCGTGCTTGCATTCTGGCGGGACCCAATCACAGTACGGCACGTTTGCCTGAGTCCTCATATAAGCAGCTGCAATTTAGTTCTCGGGGCCCCTCACCTTCAGCTCTCCCTTAATCAAGAGGTGCTCCAATAAAGTGTGATCTGAGAAGAATCCTCGAGTGGTGGTCGTTCTTCCTTGCTGTCCGAGGAGCTCACCGCAAATGTAAATTATTTAAAACTAGTAATTGTCTTTTTCTTTTTTTTTTAAACAAGAAACTTAAATCTAATCTCCTTTGCTTAGCCTTTTTCCTAACCCTTGACAACAACTTGTAACCAACCCCCCTAAACAATGAAAATTATCCCAGACCCAAAACCCATTAAAAAGACCAAAAAACCACCGGCCCCACACCACCTCTTTGGGAATGTGGGTGTCGTATTCTTAAAATTGCTTCCTGCTAGGTATGGGCAAAGTTATCTTTAAAATTTTCCTGAAAGAAAAATTTTAGGTTAATTGTCAAATTCTAGGAAAGGTAACTATATCCTTCATTATTATCCAGTCTGTGTATAATGCCAAAGTTCAGGGTTTATCTCAAGCCCTTATTCAAGTAGTCTTTGAGATTGGATCATCTCAGCTAGGCCTCTCAAAATTGCTCTGAGCACTTTGTAGTTCAAAGCTGATCTGTAGATGATGTTTGTCAGCTTAGTGATATTATTATTGTCCATGTGGAATTGTTGTTGTTGTGGGGCTCCATCTACTTTCTGGAGACTTCAGTTGATATTAGGCTTGGCCGTGATTTCCTGCAGAAAACTGATAAGAGACTCGAACACAAAGATATAATATATATGCAGCTAATTGAAGTCTTTTTTCTAGAATTAGTTAGTACTCCGTATGACCATTCATATCTTAACAAAGTTTAAAATGTATATATATATGTATATATATATATTAATCTTATAAATTTTGATATAAAATTTATACATTAAGAAAAGTTTAAAGAATCAGAATAGAATCAAAGAGTTGAGATTAGTAATAGGATAGTTCCTTAATTAATTTGGCTTTTCTTCTGTCCCAGAGCAGAAGATGGCTCTTTTATTCTGGCATGATACAGGGAGTTTGCATTTTCCTTTTTTTTTTTTTTAACCATTTTTAAACTTTATTTTATTGTTGTTGTTATAGTATTTTTCATTTTTGTTTGTTTGTTTCTTTTGTTTTTTTTTGTGATATATATTTTTTATTTTACAATACCATTCAGTTCTACATATCAGCCATGGGTTCCCCTATTCTCCCCCCTCCCACGCCCTCCCCTTACCCCCAGCCCACGCCCCATTCCCACCTCCTCCAGGACAAGTCCTCCCCCGAGGACTGTGATCAACTTGGTAGACTCAGTCCAGGGAGGTCCAGTCCCTTCCTCCCAGACTAAGCCAAGTGTCCCTGCATAAGTTCCTGGTTTCAAACAGCCAACTCATGGAATGAGCACAGGACTTGGTCCCACTGCCTAGATGCCTCCCAAACTGATCAAGCCAATCAACTGTCTCACCTATTCAGAGGGCCTGATCCAGCTGGGAGCCCCTCAGCCTTTGGTTCATAGTTCATGTGTTTCCATTCATTTGGCTATTTTTTTTTTCAATACTTGAGTAAAACTGAAATTTATTATATGCCACAGTCGTCCTAGGGACCTCCATGCTATATATATAGCCTCTATGGTTCTATGGGTTGTGGTCTGATTGTTCTTTATTTTATATCTAGAATCCACTTATGAGTGAGTACATACCATGACTGTCTTTCTGGGTTTGGGTTACCTCACTCAGGATGATTTTTTCTAGTTCCATCCATTTGCCTGCAAATTTCATGCTTTCATTGTTTTTCTCTGCTGAGTAGTACTCCATTGGGTATATGTACCACATTTTTTTCATCCATTCTTCCGTTGATGGGCATCTAGGTTGTTTCCAGGTTCTGGCTATTACAAATAGTGCTGCTATGAACATAGCTGAGCATGTATCTTTATGGTATGTATCAGCATTCTTTGGGTATATGCCCAAGAGTGGGATGGCTGGGTCTTGAGGTAGTTCGATTCCTAATTTTCTGAGAAACCGCCATACTGATTTCCACAGTGGTTGTACAAGTTTACATTCCCACCAACAGTGAAGGAGTGTTCCCTTTGCTCCACATCCTCTCCAACATTGGTTGTCATTGGTGTTTTTGATCTTAGCCATTCTAACAGGTGTAAGGTGGTATCTCAGAGTCGTTTTGATTTGCATTTCTCTGATGATTAAGGATGTTGAGCATTTCTTTAAATGTCTTTCAGCCATTTGTAGTTCTTGTTTTGTGAATTCTCTGTTTAGCTCTTTAGCCCATTTTTTAATTGGACTGTTCAGTGCTTTGATGTCTAGTTTCTTGAGTTCTTTATATATTGTGGAGATCAATCCTCTGTCAGATGTGGGGTTGGTGAAGATCTTTTCCCAATCTGTTGGCTGTCTTTTTGTCTTATTGACTGTGTCTTTTGCCCTGCAAAAGCTTCTCAGTTTTGAGAGGTCCCATTTATTAATGGTTGTGCTCAGGGTCTGTGCTGTCGGTGTTTTATTTAGGAAATGGTCTCCGGTGCCAATGCGTTCAAGAGTGCTTCCTATCTTCTTTTCTATTAATTTTAGTGTAACTGGATTTATGTTTAGGTCTTTGATCCACTTGGACTTGAGTTTTGTGCATGGTGACAGATATGGATCTATTTGTAATCTTTTACATATTGACATCCAGTTATGCCAGCACCATTTGTTGAAGATACTTTCTTTGTTCCATTGTATAGTTTTGGCTCCTTTGTCAAAAACCAGGTGTTCATATGTGCATGGATTAATGTCAGGGTCTTCAATTCGATTCCATTGGTCCGTATGTCGGTTTTTATACCAGTACCAAGCTGTTTTTTATTACTATAGCTCTATAGTAGAGTTTGAGGTCTGGGATGGTGATGCCTCCAAGGGTTGCTTTATCGTATAGGATTCTTTTAGCTATCCTGGGTCTTTTGTTTTTCCATATAAAGTTGAGTATTTTTCTTTCCAAGTCTGTGAAGAATTGTGTTGGGATTTTGATGGGGATTGCATTGAATCTGTAGATTGCTTTTGGTAAGATTGCCATTTTTACTATGTTAATCCTACCTATCCATGAGCATGGGAGATCCTTCCATTTTCTGATATCTTCTTCAATTTCTTTCTTTAGAGATTTAAAGTTCTTATCAAAAAGGTCTTTCACTTGTTTAGTTAGTGTTATCCCAAGGTATTTTATATTATTTGTGGCTATTGTAAAGGGTGATTTTTACTCTGACTTCTTTCTCAGCCCTTTTATCATTTGTGTATAGGAGGGCTACTGATTTTTTTGAGTTGATCTTGTATCCTGCCACTTTACTGAAGGAGTTTATCAGCTGTAGAAGTTCCCTGGTAGAGTTTTTGGGGTCACTTATGTATACTATCATATCATCTGCAAATAGTGAAAGTTTGACTTCTTCCTTGCCAATTTGTATCCCTTTGATCTCCTTTTGTTGTCTTATTGCTCTAGCTAGAACTTCTAGTACTATATTGAATAAATATGGGGAGAGTGGACAGCCTTGTCTTGTTCCTGAATTTAGTGGTGTCGCTTTGAGTTTCTCTCCATTTAATTTGATGTTTGCTGTTGGCTTGCTATAAATTGCTTTTATTATGTTTAGAAATGTTCCTTGTATTCCTATTCTTTCTAAGACCTTTATCATGAAGGGGTGTTGGATTTTGTCAAAGGCTTTTTCAGCATCTAGGGAGATGATCATGTGGTTTTTTTCTTTCAGTTTGTTTATATGGTGTATTACATTGACTGATTTCCGTATGTTGAACCATCCTTGCATCCCTGGGATGAATCCTACTTGGTCGTGATGGATGATTGTTTTGATGTATTCTTGGATTCGGTTTGCCAATATTTTGTTGAGTATTTTTGCATCAATGTTCATGAGGGAGATTGGTCTGTAGTTCTCTTTCTTTGTTGCATCTTTGTGTGGTTTGGGTATCAGGGTAATTGTAGCCTCATAAAAAGAGTTTGGTAGTGTTCCTTCTGTTTCCATTGTGTGGAACACTTTGAAGAGGTTTGGTATTAGTTCTTCTTTGAAAGTCTGGTAGAATTCTGCACTGAAACCATCTGGTCCTGGGCTTTTTTTGGTTGGGAGACTTTTGATGACTGTTTCTATTTCTTTAGGGGTTATTGGTCTATTTAAATGGTTTATCTGGTCTTGATTTAATTTTGGTATTTGGTATTTATCCAGAAAATTGTCCATTTCTTCCTGGTTTTCCATTTTTGTGGAGTACAGGTTTTTGAAGTATGATCTGATGATTCTCTGGATTTCCTCATTGTCTGTTGTTATGTCTCCCTTTTCATTTCTGATTTTGTGAATTTGGGTGTTCTCTCTTTGCCTTTTGGTTAATTTGGCTAGTGGTTTGTCTATCTTGTTGATTTTTTCAAAGAACCAACTCTTTGTTTCATTGATTTTTTGTATTGTTCTCTTGTTTTCTATTTCGTTGATTTCAGCCCTCAATTTGATTATTTCCTGGCGTCTATTTCTCCTGGGTGAGTTTGTTTCTTTTTGTTCTAGAGCTTTCAGTTGTGCTGTTAATTCATTGGTATGGGATTGCTCCATCTTCTTTATGTGTGCATTTAGAGCTATGAATTTTCCTCTTAGCACTGCTTTCATAGTGTCCCATAAGTTTGGGTATGTTGTACTTTCATTTTCATTGAATTCTAGGAACTCTTTAATTTCTGTCTTTATTTCTTCCTTGACCCATTGATGTTTCAGGTGGGTATTATTCAGTTTCCATGAGTTTGTGGGTTTTCTATAATTTTTGTTGTTATTGAGTTCTAACTTTAAGGCATGGTGGTCTGATAAAATACAGGAGGTTATTCCAATTTTTTTGTATCTGTTGAGATTTGTTTTGTGTCCAAGCATGTGGTCAGTTTTTGAGAAGGTTCCATGGGGTGCTGAGAAGAAGGTATATTCTTTTGTGTTAGGATGGAATATTCTGTAGATATCTGTTAGGTCCATTTGAGTCATAACATCTGTTAGGTCCTTTATTTCTTTGTTAAGTTTCAGTCTGGTAGATCTATCTTTTCGTGAGAGTGGTGTGTTAAAATCTCCCACTACTAATGTGTGGGGTTTGATGTGCGTTTTAAACTTTAGTAGTGTTTCTTTTATGAATGTGGGTGCTTTTGTATTTGGAGCATAAATGTTTAGAATCGAGACTTCATCTTGGTGGATTTTTCCTGTGATGAATATGTAATGTCCATCCTGGTCTCTTTTGATTGATTTTAGTTTGAAGTCTATTTTATTAGATATTAGGATAGCTACACCAGCTTGTTTCTTAGGTCCATTTGCTTGGAAAACCTTTTCCCAGCCCTTTACTCGGAGGTAGTGTCTGTCTTTGGAGTTAAGGTGTGTTTCTTGTATGCAGCATATGGATGGGTCCTGTTTTCTAATCCATTCTGTTAGCCTGTGTCTTTTTATAGGTGAGTTGAGACCATTGATATTGATGGATATTAATGACCAGTGATTGTTAATTCCTGTTATTTTTTTGGTTGTATTGTGTTGTCCTTCTGTGGTGTATGTTGGCGTAGGATTATCTATTGCTTGATTTTTCATGGATGTGTTTAGCTTCTTTGGGTTGAATTTTCCCTTCTAGTGCTTTCTGTAGGGCTGGGTTTGTGGACAGGTATTGATTAAATCTGGTTTTATCCTGGAATATTTTGTTTACTCCGCCTATGGTGATTAAGAGTTTTGCTGGGTATAATAGTCTGGGTTGGCATCCATGGTCTCTTAGTGTCTGCATGAGGTTTGTCCATGATCTTCTATCTTTCATAGTCTCTATTGAGTAGTCTGGTGTTATTCTGATGGGTTTGCCTTTATATGTTACTTGGTCCTTTTCCTTTGCAGCTGTTAATATTTTTTCTTTATTCTGTGTGTTTAGTGTTTTGATTATTATGTGGCGAGGGGACTTTTTTTTTGGATCCAGCCTATTCGGTGTTCTGTAAGCTTCTTGTATCTTCATAGGTATTTCTTTCTTTAGGTTAGGAAAGTTTTCTTCTATGATTTTGTTGAATATATTTTCTGTGCCTTTGAGTTGGTATTCTTCTCCTTCTTCTATCCCTATTATTCTTAGGTTTGATCTTTTCATGGTGTCCCAAATTTCCTGGACGTTTTGTGTTACAACTTTTTTGTCTTTATTGTTTTCTTTGACTGACGAATCTATTTTCTCTATCGTGTCTTCAGTGTCAGAGATTCTCTGTTCCATCTCTTGCAATCGGTTGGTTATGCTTGTTTCTGTAGTTCCTGTTCGTTTAGTCAGGATTTCTATTTCCAGCATTCCCTCAGCATGTGTTTTCTTTATTGTCTCAAATTCAGTTTTCAGATCTTGGAATGTTTCTTTCATCTGTTTAATTGCTTTTTCTTGGCTTTCTTTGATTTCTTCCCATTTTTTGTTCATTTTTTTCTTCCATTTCTTTAAGGGTGCTTTTTATTTCCTCTTTAATGGAGTTTTTTTTATTTCCTCTTTAATGGAAGTTTTTATTTCCTCTTTAATGGAGTTTTTCATTTTCTCTTTAAGGGAATTTTTTATTTCCTCTTTAAGGGAATTTTTTATTTCTTCTTTAAGGGCCTCTATCATCTTCTTAAAGTCTTTTTTAGAATTGATTTCTTCTGTTTCTTCTGTCTTGGAATGTTCAGGTCTTGCAGGTGTAGAATCACTAGGTTCTGATGTTGCCATATAGGTCTTTATGTTGTTGCCTGTATTTTTGCACTGGCGTCTACTCATCTCTTCCTCTGCTCGGTGCAGGTGGTGTCTGTGTCTGAGAGTGCCTCTCTTGTTCTAATTTTTAGTCTTGGTTCACTAGGAGTTCTTGGTTAAACTGGTGCTATTGGGCTGTTTCTTCAGGAGCAGCTGATCTCAGTCGGTGAAGTATATACTTATGATTCTGGTGATCTGGTTTGGTGGCTGGGCAGCGCCTTCTTCTGTGTTCCCAGGTCACGTTTTGTTCATTCGTCAACTCCTCAGCTGATCTTGTTTCTTCAGACATCAAACTGTAGGGATCTGAATCCTCTCCCAGATGGATTTCAGCTGAGCAGGGTAGTCTCACCAACACCTCCAAGTTTTTGGGTTTTGCAGGATCAGCAGCTGGGCCCTGGGTTGGCCTCAGAAGGAGTGTTCAGATTCATTCTGGTTCTGTCCCACGGAGATAGCTTCTTCCTTGGTTGTTGGGATTAAAGGCATCCCTGTTCCAAGCTCTTGACAAAGAGCTTGTTTTCACTAACTCTTCAGCAGGTAATAGCTCAGTTTCTGGTCTTTATTGCAACTGTGTTTCGGCCGCCGCCTGCTGGGCCTGCCTGCCTCCACACCGGGCTGCCTCTGCCGGGCCTGCCTGCCTCTGCCAGGCCTGTATACTTCTGCGGGCCACCACTGGGCCTGTCTACCTCTGTGGGCCGCCGCCGGGCCTATCTGCCTCTGCCTGTCGCCACCGGGCCTGTCTGTCTCTGCCGGCCACCAGCGGGCCTGTATGTCTCTGCTGGCTGCCACTGGGCCTGTCTGTCTCTGCCAGCTGCCACCAGGCCTACCTGCCTCTGCCTGTTGCCTCCATGCCTGTCTACCTCCTCCATTTTCTAAAGTCTTCCTCAATCTGTTTATTCAGGGATTTGAAGTTTTCAATTTAGAATTCTTTCACCTCTTAGTTAGGCTTATTCCTAATATTTTATTTTCTTTGATGCTATTATAAATGGGAAAGTGTCCACGATCTCTTTCTCAGTATTTGTTGATAGTGTGTAGAAACTCTATTGATTTTTGTTAAGCTGGTTTTTATAACTTGCCACACTGGTACAATTGTTGATTATTTAATGAAGTCTTCTGGTGGAATTTTAGGAATCTCTTATATATAATGTCATCATCAAGTATAAATAGAGATAATTTGACTTTTTTTCCTACTTGTTTCCATTTAATTTTCTTCTCTTGCCTTCTTGCTCCAGGTAGTGATTTGAATACTATATTCAAAAGTGTCTTAATTAGGGTTTTATTGCTGTGAAGAGACACCATTTCCAGAACAACTCTTATAAAGAAAACATTTAATTGAGGTGGCTCACTTACAGTTTCAAATGTTCAATCCATTATTATCATGACAGGGAGCATGGTGCCATGCAGGAAGATGTGGTGCTGGAGCTGAGAGTCCTACATCTTACAGGTGACAGGAAGTCAACTGACACACCAGGCAGGATCCTGAGTATATGAAACCTCAAAGCCTGCTCCCACAGTGACACACTTCCAACAGTAGTTATAGCCCAGATTAAAAGTGTGGTCTCAGGGGCTGGAGAGATGACTCAGAGGTTGGGAGCATTGACTGCTCTTCCAGAGGTCCTGAGTTCAATCCCCAGCAACCACATGGTGGCTCACAACCATCTGTAATGAGATCTGGTGCCCTCTTCTGACCTGTAGTCATACATGCTGTATACAAAATAAATAAATAAATCTTTAAAAAAAAAAAGTGTGGTCTCTAGCCTCAAGGCCTAGATTAAAGGTCTGTGTCATCCACCCTCCTCCAATAAGACCACACTTCCTCCAACAATGCCTCACCTCCTAATTGTACCACACCCTATGAGCTTGTGGGAGCCAAATACATTCAAACTACTACATTCCACTCCTTAGCCCTCATAAACCCTTAACAATATCATAATGCAAAATGCATTCAGTCCAATTTCAAAAGTCCCCATAGTCTATCAGAGTCTCAATGTTTAAAAGTTCAAAGTCTCTTTTGAGATTCATGTAATCTTTTAACTATAATCTCCTTTAAAGTCAAATAAAAAAGCAGATCATATACTTCTAACATAAAATGGCATAGGATATACACTGCCATTCCAAAACATAGTGAAGAGAGCATAGTGAGAAAATACTGCACAAAAGCAAGACCAAAACCAACTGGAAAACTCCAAACTCTGCATCTTCATGACTGATGTCAAAAGATTCTTCGGGTTTCCAATTCCATTCAGCTTTGTTGACTGCAACACACTTCTTTCTCTTGGGCTATTTCCACTCCTTGTTAGCAGCTCTCCTCAGCAGGTATCCCACAGTTCTGGCATCTCTAACATCTTGGGTAATTACAAAATTCCAACCATCCAATATCTCGGATCCACTCATGTGACCCTCTGGACTCCTCCAGAGGGCTTGGGTCACTTCTCTGGCTCTGCGCTCTGCAGGACACACAGCTCATCTTCTAGGCTCCAACTGGCTCCACTCCACTGATGCTGGTTCTTGGTGGTCATCCCATGTTACTGGTATCTCCAAAACACTGAGGTCTTCTGCTGCAACTGGGCTGCACTTTCACCAGTTGCCTCTCATAGGTCTCCACATAGTGCGAACCCTCAACTTCTTTGCATGATCCCTTCTGTCCTGAACCTTCAACTGCCACTGAGGCTGCACCTTTACCAATGGCCTTTCCTGGCCTCTCATAGTACCAAAATAAAATATGTAGAAATAGGCCTAACTAAGAGGTGAAAGACTTCTACAATTAAAACTCCAAATCCCTGTATAAACAGCTGCTCTCCATGACCCTTTAATGCCTTCAAATCCAGTACCACATGGGTGATGCTTACACATTACCAAAGTCAGCTGCCAGCAAGGTGCAACCTTGGCTGCCTCTTTCACTGTGGCGGTATGTTGTGTAGCCCAATATATTGTGTACCCTAGTAAACTTATCTAGGGATCAGAGGACAGAACCAGTCACTACATTAGACATAGAGGCCAGACAGTGGTAGCACACACCCTTAATCCTATCACTTAGGAGGCAGAGATCTGTCTGGATCTCTGTGAGTTTAAGGCCACACGGGAAACAGAGACAGGCAGTGGTGACACACACCTTTAATCCCAGGATTTGAGATCTCATGTCTTTGCTTGGGAAGGACACATGCCTTTAATAATAGGAAGTAATATGGCAGGACACAGAAAGGTACATAAGGCGTGAGGAAACAGGAACTTGCTCTCTTGAGACTGAAGATTTCGTAGAGGTGAAAACATGGCTGGCTTGTTCTGTTTCTCTGATCTTTCAGCTATTACCCCAATATCTGACTCAGGTTTTTTTTTTTATTAATAAGATAATTTAGCAATTACATTCATTCTTTCTGCCAATTCTTTTTTGTCATATTCCCAGAGCCTTGGTGACCCCACTTAGACATCCTATTTAGGACCACGAACTCAACAGACACTTAATCACCATTTTGACAACATCTCTACATTAATTGTTGCCCACTGCAGAGAAAATCTCTAGCAAGGGTTGAGAGAAACACTAATCAACATGTAGTTAAAAGGGAGGTTTATTTTGTGGGGTAACTTACAAGTGAAGGGATAGGTTACAGGGTCTGGAAAAGGTGAAGTGCAGTCCAGCAATGTTCTCTGGAGAACTCTGCTCAATCTACCTCCAACGTCCAGGATCCAGGAACCAAGAGAGCCGGCACTTACAGATCTCAGGTCTTAAGTGCTCCTGTCTTGGCACTTCCTCATAGGCATGCCAGTTACCGGCAGCCTCAATGGGGAAAAGCTGGAACAGATACCCACTACAAGGCTGTTTAATACATGTCCATTAAGCAAAACAACAGCAATAGGTCCTCCCTTAGAGCCTATGACCTCCTGAGCCATGGACTTTTGACCATGTTTACAGTACCAGGCATGCTCTGTCCCATAGAATTCAAAGTTAATCAGAAATTCCTCAAATCTAATCATAAAGCAGTTGGTCACACCATGACCTTCTTGACACTGTTGCACCAGTGAGCATGTCTTGCCTTGCAGGTTAGTATTGTAGCATTCGGGGTCATCACTAGGAGGTGGATTGATGGATTTTCTCCCTCAGCAGCCTTATAACACCTAGTATTAATGAAAGTTAGCCAGGATAGAAGTTGCATGTATGCTCCAACTTGGTTTCTCTATGTCCTGTAACAAAAATATGTTCTGTCTTAAGCAATAGGGTCTTAACTCTAGTTCTGGTAGACTACTAAGCGCAACAGCAACAGGCTTTGCTGTTTTTAGAGTCTCTGCATCCTTCCTGACCAGTAACTCTTAGGAAGTTACCCCATACTTGGCATTGGGGTTTCCCTTTAGTAATTCATGTCTTCTTAGGAAAGCATTGCATACCTATTGCTCAATACCCTACATTTATTTAAGTCATATTTTTGATTAGCTTAATGTCTTAGTTAGTTAGAGTTACTATTGATGTGATGAAACACCATGGCCAAAGCACCTTGGGGAGGAAAGGGTTTATTTGGCTTATGCTTTATCAGCACTGTTCTTCATTAAAGAAAATTAAGACAGGAACTTAAACAGGGCAGGAACCTGGAGGCAGGAGCTGATGTAGAGGCTATGGAGGGGTGCTACTTACTGACTTGCTCTACATGGCTGTCTCAGACTGCTTTCTTATATACTCAGGACTATCATCCCAGGCAGGGATGCCACTGCCCACAATGGGCTGGGCCCTCAATCACTAATCAAGAAAATGCCCTACAGACTTGCATACAGCCCCATCTTAAGGAGACATTTACTTAATTGAGATTCCTTCCTCTATAAAGTCACTAAGGATGGCTTTAGCTTATATGAAGTTGACATAAATCCATCCAGAACACTTATAA